>NW_020798077.1:0-150383 GCF_002237265.1 Aspergillus thermomutatus
CAGAGGGATTTTCTATCCAGCAAGGGCAGGAGCTCATTCAACGCAGGAATCAGGCTGAGGAAGCTATCCCAACTATCCCTACAGAGCAGGCAGTAGATGTAGAACAACGCCCTCAACGGGCCCCCCCCACGCTGCAGTGACTGCCATATTCTAGGACATAGGCGAACGCAATGTCCGCAGCGCAAGAATAGCTAGTTTTAGTAATGCAAAGTTATTTTAGGGGTTGAAAATAGCCTTCCTTTTCGATATAATATGGTTGGGTGATCCGCTCGGTTGCGTGATCCGCTCGCTTACCGATTACGTTAGCTGATATTGTATTCATGACATAAGCTACCTTTTTTGTCCCCAATGAATCCAACAGAAAGAAAAGCCATTCACATTCAGAACAATTCCACAACTTTTTCATCGTCATTCTGTGCAGACCCTTGCTGTACATGAATAGCATCAGAAGAGCTAGGATCTGTGCCTTCAATTTGAGCTTGGCTGGGTTTTTCCTCTCCCTCCTCATCACGCAGCAGCACCTGGACTAGCCTGTCACAGGCTTCGCGCACATCCTCATCATCAACATGGAGATGACATTCCCGGATGATCGGATACACATTGATCGCCCTCATCTTGTCCCGACCTTCTCGTGTCGTTGTCAGCAGTAATAATGTCTCAAGATGCGTTACAATGATGCTGTTATCACTATCCCTCTGCTTATCGGGGGATAGCAACTGCAGGTCCGGCAACATTGCCACCGACTCTTCCTCGCTGAACTCCTCCGGCCCTGTGATCGGCAGTAACACGTAAGGAAGTAGATTGGCTTCGTCTTCCGAGAGCAGAGTCGAGTGAAACGGAATTTCGAAAGCGACATTTTTAATCGTTGACGCAACCCCCTTTCTCCGAACTGCGCTTTCATGCTCAGTGAAGACAGTCAATTTAGTGACAGGGACAACACCATCATAATCCTGTCGGGTGGTAAAATATGCGCGCCCTGCTTCAGATTTGGAGAGATCCGCGAATAAGTATGAGAGATAATCAAAATTGGCCTTCTTGTTTAAAGCACCCTCAGCACCTTTCACAAAACAATCCATCAATTGATCGATCGCCATAGTAGATGTGGAAACGGATTCGGCTGTCCTCCGTTTTAACGCAATGAGCCGGCTCAATTTATCTGACTTGGCGAGATTGGCGAAGAGCATAGCAATGTCATCCGCAATTGGTTCCTTGACGTCCTTCAGGATGTCCGTGTTGTCAGCATAGGCACCGATCTCCTCATCGTTGCAGGGAGAAGAGGTCAGTATACTCACCGTTATTTTCACCATGAGAGTCTCTAAGAACGCGTCATCTTCTGCAAGATTTGCCAATACTTCCTGATCAGAAGAGATATTGATGAGAATTGTGAGCGCATTCTTCGCGATTGGCTAGTTGGTTTCAGCAAGACCATGTCCGAATTTGATATGTTAGAACCCTATTACTAACAGTATAATCTCGAACCAGAAGCTTGAGGTCGCGCACTGGCAGAAGCTGATGACGTTTGAAGAGGCCTGGTTGAGCGGTCGAGAAGCCAACGAGGTTTTCGCATGCTAGTTCGGACACAGGCGTTAGACCATTCGAGTGATGTTTGAGTGTTCAGGCTGCCTGATGAAGAGGGACGTTTCTACCAATTTGTCTTATCTGAGAATTTCCATGGTGAAGGAATTCCACAAGCTGTATCCACGGAGAGATATGGACTGATTAGCTTCCCTGATCCTTCCCTTAAAGAGATCTCCCAATTTCACTTGCTTTCCCTACTAGAGGTATTTCTCCTCCATTTCATCTTTCTTTGTTCTCATGTCTCCAGCTAATAGTCAGGGACCTCGCCACTCACCTCTTCTAACACTGTTGGCATACTGAGGGGGAATTCCAGGGAGCGAAAAGGGAGGAACAGACAATAGAGTATAAATTGAAGACAGGGGTTTTAATTTTCCCCTTTTCCTCTCTTTTTTTCTCTTTTGTTGGCTGCTATTATTGCAGGTAAGTGAGTGATACATACAGTCCCTCTTCTACAGGAAAATTTTTGGTGCGGGGACTTTTCTCCAACGTCACTGGTGTGGGGTTATGATGAGAAGAACTTAACGTACCTACTTACCCCTCCTCTGGTTATTAGGTAGACTAGAGGGGTATGTAGTAGTCTGATACATGGAGTACTACCTCATGTATCTTAGACCTAAAAAGATTGAGCTCCATGGATAGGTAGGTAGAAAAATCACACCTACGTTTTGATTCTATTGTTATCGATTCCATCTAGTAGCATCGGCGTCACCCAATTGCTGTCAGTACCTCCGCTGTTTCCCTGTATTACTCAATATAGGTTAAATTCGAATACCTACCATCAACCCTCGACAGCTTTGCGATCATGGTTCTTTCCAGGATTCATCTAGTCTCGAATACACCGTCTAATAAATCTTGTCTTTTTACCTCATAACAGCAGGTACAGGAGAACAACTCTAGGTAGCGTAGTGAATGCAAGCCAGTGATTTCTAAGATAATCAAACTGATGAAACAGTATGGAGTACTCCGTGTTCCCTAGCAAGCAGTGAGCGCTTGGGGGATAGTCTAGGTAAGGAAGTGGGCCGGAATAATGTCTATATATATGTGAATGGCTCATTAGGCTAAAAGTCGACCGTTCTGACACACGAACTTTAACGGCGGGCCTCAGAATCATTCAAGAACATCCAGCTGGACTTCCTCCAAGGGAAGAGAGTCAAAAGAGTCATCTCCTCGAAGATAGATTACCAAGGAGGGAAGAATAGAAACATGGGCGCAGAAACAATCGACCTCAAGGATATCCATGATTTTCTGATAGAACTAGCTTCCAAGGCTGGAGAGATCATTACCAATGCCTTGCCGAACACGGGAAGTACAGGGTCAAAGAAAAACAGTGAGTTTTAAGTCTGTCCCCAGCTGGGTCTAAGGTATTGACCTCTTCCATAGGCGCAGATCTCGTCACTGAATATGATCGTGCGGTTGAGAAAATGATATCTGCAGCGTTAGCAGGGAGATATCCGCAGTATCAGTTAAGTACCATTCGACCCTTTTTATAAAGGTCGCCAACAGGCCAAAGCGATCGTTATGGATCTAGATCCTAATTTCAGGCTCCTCTCCTACTCATTAAGCGATGAGAAGAGCTAATAGTTCCTCCTCACCACTATAGATTTCATGGCGAGGAGACGTATGACCCCGCAACTCCATTAACTGATGCCCCCACCTTCGTCGTCGATCCCATCGACGGTACAGTCAATTTTGTGCACGGATTTCCATATGCATGCATCTCTCTCGGCTTTACGATTGACAGGAAACCGGTCGTTGGTGTTGTTTACAATCCGTTCAGCAATACCCTCTATTCTGCCATTCGTGGACAAGGGGCATATTTAAATCGCGACACTAAACTTCCCCTCGACGCCAGGAGTCTAGAGCCACTGGATGGCCTAGAGAATGCTCTCATCGCCGTTGAGTGGGGTTCGGAAAGAGCAGGCAAGAATTGGGCGACAAAGATACGGACATTTGAGAAGCTCGGTAAAACCAAGGATGACGGTGGTGCAATGGTACGCTCGATGCGTAGCATGGGCTCAGCTGCATTAAACCTTTGCGCCGTCGCATCCGGGAATCTCGATTTGTATTGGGAAGGTGGTTGCTGGGCGTGGGATGTTTGCGCTGGCTGGGTCATTCTGTCAGAAGCTGGCGGTATAATCGTTGATGGGAACCCAGGCAACTGGGAAGCAAGCGTTGATGGGCGAAAGTATCTCGCAGTCCGAGGATCGCCAGATCAAGCAGGACAGAAGGAGCTCATTGAAGAGTTCTGGGGACATATACAAGGCCGTCTCGAGTATTGATTTGAGTAGTGAGTCGAGCGCATCCAAGCACTCCCTCGAAACTGCCAGCTTCCAGCCACCAAAAACATTGCTCTCAGCATCAAACGAAGTAGAGGGTTGACAATACTGAGTAGTCGGGTCAGGAAAAAGCAGTCCGAACGGCATCATGTTACAGTGTACATTACACAATTTGGCAATAAATAACAATTGAGCGTACCTATTTCTCCGGCATGCCTATGCTCCGTAGTCCAGATGACCACATCCGATCTCGTAATCACTGGCATTTTCGTCTACATGATCAAAGAATAGTCTGACTCTCGCACCCTAGCCATTGACGGCTTGGGTACCCCACCAACGGTGTTGTTCACCACATCGTGAGTCTTGGCCTTGGTCAAAGGGCTCACCGCGTACTGGCCATGCCCTCACCAGAGAGTAGCTTGGTTATGCATCGCTGAGAAATTGACCGGCGCCGTATGGCCTGCAGGAAAGGTCGTTTCTTCATCCAAAAAACCAGCCTGGGCCTGTGTTCCACCACCCGTATCGCAAGTTGTCTCCACAGGTATATGTGCCTCCTGGACGCTTTCTCCCGAACCTTTCTGACTCTCGCCCAGGGAATCCTGTCCAAAGTGACTATCAACGAGATGCTTTACTACAGGCCAGCCGTACGCATTTGTGAACATTCGCCTCACGATAATGTTATTGTGAGCATCTGGTTCAAGGCGAACAAGGACCTTGCGCCATGACATTTCACGGTGATAAGCCCTGGCGATTTTCTCCTCGACCTTTAGACCACTGGGCATCACATTTCCGTCATTTATAGACCGACTTTCAATGCAGCCTGCTGAGTCACGCGGACCGTCAGAAGCCTTACTCTCAAAAGAGCTCAAAGGCAACGTCTTGCGCTTGGCAGACAAAGGAGGAGGTATGTCCTCAGGGTAGTATATACGGTCATGAAAGATTGTCTTTGGCCTGGAAGCAGGATCAACAATAAACTGAATCGGTGGAAGAGGTGGCATGAGAAGATCTCCGGCTGATTCAAAAAAGGTGGTTCTTGGGGGAGCGTTAAGCCCGGATTCCTCGTAAGAAGAGTGTCGCGAAAGAGATTCTTCAAGGGGGAACGGTGCAGAGGTCGCCACCTGAGCGAAGCCAGACGTGGTACTCAGAGTCTGACTACGCTTGTAGACTTTTGTATGCTTATGCCTAGAATGCACAGTGGTTGCTCTTTTTGGCCGAAAAATCGAGAAAAACGCGCTCAGCGGGTTGAGTGAAGGCTGAATGGAAGACATTTTAGCCCCCTGATTCTGTCTTGAGCCGCTTGGCTCTGCTTGGGGCGGATGGCTTGCAGGTTCGCCAGTGGATAAGACCGGAGAATCAACAATGGAAGCATTTTGGACTGTTTCAGCTTGTCTTTGTCTTTGGGTCTCTTCTGACAAAGAAATGCTCTTGCCGCTATCGCGATGGTCAATTCTGGCGGGCGATACACTGCTATCGGTAGGAGAATGAGCCGATTGAGGCGATACCGAATTAGCACCGGTCAACTCTGCCCATCCCCATTCAGCCATTGTGCTAACAAGACCGTTCTGCCTTCTTGCCTTCTCAACGCGCTCCAATCCTCTCCAATCAAGAAATAACAGGCATGAAGTTCGCAAAGGCACAATTCCATCATTCACCACGTTTGAATAGATCGTGCGCCGGTCAAACTTAGAGAGCGCCTCATGAGCTGGACCACAGGGAAGTACTCTTAGCAAAGGCTTAGGTCCATGGTCTACATGTTCCCGTGGCTTTGTAGATGTACCCCTGCCGCCAATTATCGCCTCCCACCCACTTCGCACTCTGGGGGCAGTCCAGCTTAGCCCTAAATCCTGCCCTGTCCGGCCGACAAGGCCGAGATCGAGAGCAAAGCGGACATACATAGGGTTCTCATTGCTGAGCCCAAGGAAAGGTGTCGCCAGAGCGATGAAGTTGACAGGGCGAATCAGGTTAAAGAAATCAGGCGAGTGTTTCTGAATATATGCAATGGCATACGTTTGAATCAGACCTCCAAGAGAATGCCCGATAAAGCTAATACTTGTAATCTGATAGGAACGATGCTCGTGGTCTACCTCATCTGCACGAGTCCGAGGCTCAGAAGGGTCATGCAAAACATTTTCCTTTGCACTCTTCCACGCACCGAGTGATTCAGTGAACGTTTTAGTTCTTGGTTGCTTTAGTGGTCTGTACGGTTGATCTGGGTATGTCATGAACAAGACGTATTTCGCGAGTCGCTTGCCGAGATACTGTATTCCGCGTTCAGTACGTACTGCATTCCCAGAAAAACCTCGAACTATGACTTGTTCGTCATCGATATCGTCTTGATCGGCAGGCTCATCGTCGCGATTGGACCTTTAGCCACAATTGAGTCAGAAGGGTCAAACGGATAGCAGATCGACAAATAGTTGTCTCAATGCAAGTAATTTCGAAGCTTACCCATCTAGAAAAGAGAAGCCATCTGGAGCCTGCGAATTCACATGTTGTCTCAACTTGCAAGATGCCACTTTCTGTGTTTTCTTAGTTGCAGCGTCAATGCTTTCTTTCAAGTAAAGCATGTCTGCTCCAAGATTGCTGTGTAGACCATGGGTAAGGACGACAAGGTGAACTTTTTTTCGACGCGCACAGTTTTGTCGAGTGCTGTCTGTGTTGGCCCTTTCCGCTGATTCCCCGTTCGTTGGTGGTTCATTCGACAGACATGCAGTGCCGTCAACGGAATCATATTCAGACGGGAAAGGAGGCTTATTCCAGAGGCTGGCGGTGTCATCTATACGCAGACAAATGGCTCTCGAAAAAACGCCCTTCGTAGCAAGCACTTGCCTGCCTTTCATTGTGGGCGTTACATGATCCTGCAGGTGAGCTGCCTGGTGAAGCCTGCCGATCGATACCGCACCACTATAGGGGAGTTCTACTGATTCCTCATCACGGCCGATGAGTAGCTCATAATTGACAATAGCTGTGGTCGAGAAAATAACCTGCGATATTATCTCGATAACCCATGTCACTTTCTGAGGGCTGTCGGGTGTTGCGGGCTTATCCGGAATTCGACGCAGGCGTTTCGGTATAGGGATCATTGCTTTCCAGCTCCCTCCTGCCTTAAGGTAAGGCTCGAACTGCGGGATTCCCTCGTTTTCCTCCTCATCGGAATGGGCGTGAGGGTTGAATGTGGAAGGATAACAGGAGGTATAAAGAGTATATGGCCCATGCAGGTATGCAGCTCGCAATGGGATGGCAGATGTGTTTCTGACTTTGACATGTAGCGCATCTGGAAGAGGATGGACATTGTCAGCTATTGGTGTGTAAGTCACTGTGTATCTGATTGAGAACAGCAGATTAGTATCATGAGTAGACTATGTAGAAACTACACCTGGTGGGACTGAGGAGACGTATAATGTGATCCAAGAAGACGAACCTGATTGCTTCTCCTACACGGACACTGCCAGCTTGATGCACCAACAACATATCAGTAGCTCGTTTGGTTTGTAGAGTGTCTGCGTGCCACCCAGTAGTTGAATGGAACCTTAGGGACTTGGATTGTAAGGAAGATGCTATTTCCTGATCTGGCCTTTGGGAGGTAAGATACAATCGGGGCGTGATAAGCATCTGGATTTAGACAAAATCATCTCTGTTGTAGTTTTGAACAAAAGCTTCTTGTGATCTTCAAGAATATTGCAAATATGATGGTTGGGGATTGATGAATGGTAGTATTATTTAAATATGTACCTGAGAACCAGGGGCAGACCAGAGTGATCGAGCCTCTTCGCCACGGAGCTGATTTACATGAAATAAGATCAACCACACTGCAACAGTACGAACGGAGTAAATAAGTCCTATCTCTGATATAGTTATTATGAGCTATAGTACTTTACAGGCACCAAAGAACCACTATTTATTTTGTAATGACTAGCTCTATATATTGTTCTGTCCTCTCTATTTAAATGCCACTGAGTTTGCACACCATGAAGTTCTCTTATGGTTGCCAATTTTCGAGGACTTTAAAGAAAGTCAGATACCCAGAGGTACCTGATGTGGGCTATATCAGGTCTTACAACCATAGATATGGAGTACTGTCTCCCTTCAGTCATGTAGTTAGTTTCCAGATATATATATAGAGAGACCTATCTATATGGTACTCCCTGTTAAGGTAGTCGGCCCTGGTCTTCTTAGTCCTTCCCTATCTGTACCCAGTTGTGAATGGTAATCTGATAAGAGGAGATTATGTAATCACAAAGAACATCCATCCATCGCATCACCTCCTGTTGCCTCTGAATTATCAGGTGAAACGTGAAAGGTACCTACCTAATTATTAGCTTATCAGCCTCACACTTATTACCCACACGCAAAAGGAACTCTAGTTGTTCCTACTTATTCATTAATAGTACTACTAACCCCTCTCTTGACCTAGAGATCATCTCAGCAGATTGCAGTGGAATTATAGGTCACCATGACTTTGCCTGCTAGTGATGCAAACTCACAAACTCCCACAAGTTCTCATAGAGCTCCACCGATGCGATTTCGACGTCCTAAAGTTGCAGACCCTTTAGTCAGGCCAAAGAAGAGGCTTACAGCAAGACCAGCAGCCACTTCTGCCCCCTCTGTTGGCACATCCACAAAACCAACGACAGCTCGTCCAGTAATTTCCAATATCACGCCCGCGATTCAAACCGAGAAAGCTGCCTCCGGTCCATCCCAAAATGATTTCTCAGTGAATGGTTTCAGCGGTCCTTTACTGTCCGAGACTTATGTGGATTATCCCATAGTGGTCACCAAGCGATCGTTGCGAGAAGGCTTGAAACATCACATCGCTCGCTTCGCATCTAAAAAGACTATCGATCCTCGTGATGAGACTCAATTTACTCGACCCGTCAGGCTCCAACGTCGAGACCCTAGAGCAAAGACGCAAGAGATGAATCAGGACAAAGCCCAAACCCAGAAGTTAACACCTCAATCCAACCACCAGTTAGGCGATACCGAGAGGGAGGAGCTTGAAGCTAGAAAGGTCGCGAGAGAAAAAGAGCGTGCCGAAAATTTGGCGCAAATAGCCCCTTCCATCGGATCAGCACCCAAACGGGCTAACGTCCCGAAACAAAAGACGCAGCAAGTATCGAAGACAGACATGACGCCTGAAGAGGTTGCAAGAGCACGGATTAAATACGAAGAAGCTTTACCTTGGCATCTCGAGGACTTTGACAACAAGAATATCTGGGTTGGAAACTACGAAGCCGCCCTTTCTGAAACACACGCTGTTTTCATACCTGAGAAAGGCAGGATGAGGATGATACCAGTGGAGAAATGGTATAAATTCGGTGCCAAGAGCCAATTCAGAGCCCTGACCATTGAAGAAGCGGAAAGATTTATGGCAAAGAAAATCAAAGATCCCAGGTGGTTTATGGAAAAGCAGCAAGAACAAGCACAACGTAAGGAATTGGAACAATTCGCAAAACAACGGAAGGTTTACGCTGGTAAACAAGGCACCCCAGCAGGTGCTGACGGACTGGAAGCCGATGAAATGGATTTCGAAGAAGATCGGTTTGCAGATGATGAGGAGCACGATGATCTCTTCAACGAAGACGAGGAGACCAAGGCAGCGGAAAAGCGGATTAAACAGGATCAGCTGAAGGCCAACGTCTTCGATTTGAAGGATGAAAAAGAATACGAAGAAGAGGAGCTCAGGGAAAAGAGAGAACGGGAAGCTCGCCGTGTACTGGGCAAAAAGGTCCGCAAAGCGCTCAAGAAACGAGAGAAGAATTACGACTATAGCAGTGGCTCTGATGCCAACCCCTACTCTGATGAAGAGGTGTGTTTGTTCGGGTTCGGGTTGATTATGCAGTTATGCTAATGAGGTTACGCCCAATGCAGAGCTCTGATGATAGCGAAGCTGAACGATTACGGGAAGAGGAGCGAAAAGCTGAAGAGGACAAAAACAAGAAGGATTCAGCTCCGTCGACGAAGGGAAATGTTACCCCATCTGGTCGTCCAAAGCACACTGAACCTTTGAAGAAGGGCCTAGGTGCAGCGTCACGGAAACGGCTTGGCTCTCCGAATGTATCAGATGCAAGTGGCACGGATACCTCTCGCAAAAAGGCAAAGAGCAAGCATCCTTCTCATCAACCCACGCCTCAGCCAACTTCTCGTGCCCTGTCGCCAACTGCGCCTTCAGGACAAGTGAGTTTCTCCAACCGTAGCTGTAGGTTCATTGCACTCATTTTTTATCGGTACAGGTTGGTAAGAAACGTGTCCGGAACGTCCCAGGCGGCGCGGGATCGGCTAGCGATGCCGATGGGGGAGCCGGCTCTGGAGGGGAAATGAGCGAAAGCGGAAAAATCAAGAAGTCGAAGCTTAACCCACCTGCAGCAACATCACAAGGCGGAACGCCTCAAGGATCCAGGGCAGGCAGTCCAACTCCTTTAGGCAGTAAGGGTCTCACCGCAAGTCGTGCTAGCAGTCCCGAGTCACTGAGGGGTAAGATCTCACTTTATATTCATTGTTTTCACTGCCGCCTGTCTGTCGATAGAACTAACTTGTGCATGCAGGGCAAAATCGCATTTCTACGCCGGGACCTTCCGGGACTCTAAGCTTCCCAACTCCAGCAGAAATTCATGCCGCCATACCTCAAACTGGTATACTAAGCAGTGATCTTCTGAAAATTTTTCGGCCTCGCATAGGCGAGTCGAAGGAGAATCATCGCAAGTTCATTGCAATAGTCAAGGATGTCGGGGTGTATGGAAAAGAGGACCGGCTATTGCGACCAGGTGTACTGAAAGATGGTCAAAGATAAATGAAACTCTGACAACGCTTAGGCACTGTTCTCCAGGACCTTGTAATTCAGACGGTTCATCACTGAGCCACACCTGATGCACACTTCTGCGGTCTACATGAGTACTGGGCGCTCGCAAGGCCTTTGTTATTGTTTTTACCTACATGTGTGGACATAGAATGAGCAATATTTCTTTCACCTCTTGCGTAAGTTCTGGACAACACTAGTGTTAACTTGGCACTTAACTTGATATGTCGACATGGCGATATAACGACGTCTTGAGGGCGTTGCCATACTCGGCCAAACTATGGGGATGACTCTCAGGTGTTCAGTTTGCTCCTGTGAAGGCAGCTGACATTGTGACGATGAGGAGCACTGTGATATAATCGATTTTTTAAGGCTATGATATAAAGAACAAGGATATAATGTTATTGAAATCTAAATACAGAAATCTATTATGTTGGGCTATCATACGAGATGCGTAGACGAGGGCATCATGAAGTAGAACCTAACGCTAAAGGAAGCATAGCATGAAAAGGCCAGGACTCTTTAATAGCATCTTCTTTCAACTTCTCAGGCAGTGGTGGTGCCTGTGGTGCGTGAGGTGTTCTCAGCTCCTTCTTCATACTTGTCCCAATTTGCCAGGATATGAGCAATCCGAGGAGAGTTTGTGAGTCGGTACACATCCTCGAAATACTCCTTTGTGATCTCGAACGGGCGGGCAGTGACGTTCGGAATATATTTGCCAATCAACTTGCTCGGATCGATGGTAGTTTTGTTGATCTTCTTCAGCAGGAAGGACCGGAAAGGCTTGACACCCGAGCGAAGGAAGGTGCTGTGGAAAGGCACATCGATTCCTCTCAGCGGAATAGTGGCGAAGCCTCGCTCCAAGGTAATAGGCTTGGGCTTTGACTCAGTCTGTTTGACACATTCATGAATGATCTTGACGAGGTGAGCCTTCAAGTCATCCAAGGACATGCTCTGCATTAATGCTGGAATGTCGATGTTTTGAGCCTTGAGATAGTTGAGCAAATTTGTAAGGCAATCAAGAGCGCGGAGCTGTCGAAGTTAGAATGCTGAGATTTTGAGGAAGGAGAAAGGGCGAACTTACATCTCCAGCAGCAACATACTGCATATTTGCGACATTGTAGTTGACAATTTCCAATAGCCAACCTGTTTGCTCAGCAATGTTCTCAACGACGTATTGCAAGGCCTGTTCATTAAATGTCTTTGAGATGCGACTAGGGTTGACGGCGCACATGGAGTAGTTCGAACGTCCTTGTTCATCTCTTTCGACAGCCACCTGCATGGTCAAACCCCTATAGAACACGACGGAAACCAGACTCTCAATAGGCATGACATCCGCAAGAGCGGCGAGAGCGGAGTATTCACCCAGAGAATGACCAGCGAAGCTGCTATCTCTCTGGACGAGACCCTTGGAGCGCATATCCTCGAAACTTGCCTTTTCCATCAGTGTGAGTGCCGGCTGCGTGAACTGGGTTGCAGAGAGCAATCCAGACGGCGACCGATATGTGTATGACGTCGTGTTCTCATCAATTTCTTTGAAGATCTTCTCAGACTTGATCGAGCCGTCCGCGTTCACTGTCTCAAAAGTCATCGACATGTAGTTCTGGCGAATGGCTTTTCCACGGGGACCACCGAAGTAGACGGTGAGCTCCTTGGGATTGTTTTTGACGATATCAATGATAGACAAGCCGTAATTCTCGATAAAATGACGATCTGCCCGATCCCAAACCTCCCTGGCGACAGGACTGCTGCTGTACAGCTCCATACCCATTCCTTGCTCCTGAGAGCCCTGTCCAGTGAAGACATAGGAGGTCACTGGTTGCTCGACTTCAGCTTCGCCAAGCAGAACCTTGTCTTCTGTTTCCTTGTTGCTGGCCTCGACCTTGATGATTTTACGACCGGCCACCATACCGACATGCTGTAACTTCACGGTGATCATATCATTGGGGAGGACCATACCGACGAGGGACACATGGAAGCCTCGAACACGGCCGATATTGTTTTCAGCAGCCCAGGTCTCGACAAAACTGCGGACAGCGGCGCTGGTATACATGCCATGTGTGATGGTCCCGGGAAGATTGGCATAGCTAGAGAAAACACGAGAGACGTGGATTGGATTGTAATCGCCTGAAACTCGAGCATACGTTTCATTGGATGCGGGGGCGCGCAAAACGAGAGGCGTCTTTCCGCTCAACGGAATAGGATTCTCGAAATAAACCGGTTGTTCGATGGACGTACCATTGCGTTGAAGATAGTCAATGACCGGATTACCATGAGAAGTTCCGGTCTCGTAGTCCACTGTGGCAACCTGAATGACTTCCTTTGTGGGAAGTTCAAGCAGCACCTGGCCGACTGTCTGAACCTGGCTGAATACGGATTTGTTCTTGAAGCGGATCAAACTCTGGAGACGGAAAGTCAGGGTTTGACCTAACAATTCGACGTCGGGTTCGTCCAGACGGAACCACTCTTTCGACCGTAGAATTGCAACGTCCCTGCTTGAAGCAAGGTGAACTTGCATGGGAACCTCATCCTTGCGCTGGAAGGTATTCTCGAAATCCAGGTACGCGCCTCGATACAGGAATTGACTGGTGACATGCATGATTGGTTGACCGTCTCTGTGGATTGTACCGCATACTTCAACCATCTTCCCGGAATCTTGGTTAATCACAGCATTGATTTGGGCAGTTGTGTCCAAAACGTCTCCAACTTTCAAGGGCTGAGCACCAGGAACCATTTTGAATCCATTCGAAAGATGGACCAGTTTCAAAAGATCCCCGTCGATTGTCCGAGGGAAAATGGGCTTGGTGATGGCCTGCCAGCCAACAACAATGGCAAAGTCCATGGGGGCGAAGACATCCTTTCCGGGCCTATCAACGAAGGCCTCACCAGTATTGCCAACAGCGTGCACAAAGTCAGCGACAGCTTGGGCAGTGATAGTCTCTCGACCACCACTAAATGTTGCCGTGGTAGGGGTGTCGAAGGGGACATCCTTGCTACCAAACCAGACCCGATAATAGAACTCCTTAATGCGGTCGTTGCGCCCATCCATGACTTCCCTGATGGGTGCATAGCCGGCCTCGGGATGGTATGTGAACAAGAAGCCCAAAGGCACAACACCACCCTCCGCAGTTCTGCCTTCGTAGAGTGTGAGACTGATTTGACCTTGGTCGTTCAACTTCACCTCCACGGTCTTGACGAGTTTCCCGGATTGATAAGGCTCTCTCACACAGATGGTGGTCTTGGATGAGTCTTCTGGATACGAGATCTCCACGTACATTCCCGGAGTGGGTGCGACGATCCGCCTCATTGGGTTTGTCTGGAAACGGTGGCCTTGAACAAAGACGTCTGCCAAGAAGATAGCGTGCCTCCAAGAGTATGATTTGCCAGCGAGGAGACGTAACCACAGGTCAAGGTCAGGAAGATCGGCTGAAGGAGAGGATGATAGACGATAGCTGATTTTGTTCGTATCTTCAGAGATTGTGAGCCCGTCAATGTCTAGCTCACTGACGGCTTCATGAAGCCGGCCTCCGAAGTACTCGATGACAGGGATCTTGGACTCGTCACCGCCGTAGACGTCCTGGAGAAGACCCTTGATGTGACCCTGATGAATACCATCCAATATTTGTTGGACAGGCTCGTCTATGGCGTTGGAAAATTTGGCAGCCATTGGACCTTGCAAAATACAGGTCCTTCCGACATCTTGCCCAACCACGGCCTCCAAGTCCTCACTCTGCCAAAGAGAGTCCTTCTTGAACCAATACTCAAAGTTCTCGTCCAGTGCCGGAACAAATGGAACAGGCTTCTGTCCGCGCCGCTGACAAAGCAAAAGGAAATGATGAACATCTTGCGCGTTGATTAATTGAGTAGCCGCTTCAGGGTAAGCTGCCAAAATGTTATCAATCGCGGGATAAGGAGTGTTGAGCTCGGAATAGTTCTGTAACAGAGAAGCCTGCCCTTCCGCGGTTGTGAAGCGTTCTTCGACGCGACGGATGAAATCGCCAGTCAACTTCTTCAAAGAGGCATCAATCCAGCGCGATTCATGCTTGACATACATGAGGTCCACCATGCGATGAACCACCTCGGCGTACGTCATGTCTTCAAGATCGACCGCCTCCCCAGCGGCATTACGACCGAACCACACTTTTTGAAAATCGTCGTTGAGCTTCTTGATGATATGATCACGCTGCTTCTTGAGCTCTGGTACGCGCTTCGCCTTGTCAAGTTTGAAGATTTTCTGGTCCATCTCATGCCAAAACAGAACACCTCTTGTCGCCAACTTATGAATCGGCTCACCCATCTCGGAAAGAACGGTGACCACACCGCCAGCAGGACCCTTGTAAGTCTTCTCCCAATCTTTGTCATCAAGGCCAGGGGCGTCAGCAATTGCCTTCTTGGCATTCTTAGATGTGTGTGCTTCCTTGGCAATCATCAAGCGACTACCAAAGAGGCACCCGTCGAATGGCATCGGGGGATATCCGAAGCTCGAAGACCATGCTCCAGAGAGATAAGGGTAAGTGTCCTCAGCACCACCAAAGCCACTACCAGCGACAAGGACAATGTTCTCACACCGTCTGATGCGGCTATACATCTGTAGAATGGGTTGGTGAAAGTCTTCAAAGGAGTGGTGACCACCACCACGACCACCGGTCCACTGAAGGATGACAGGGAACTTCGGGTTGGCTTTGGCGATGTTGATGACCTGCTGAATAGCATCCACAGAGCCTGGCTTGAAGGCTATATGCTTGATACCCAGGGTTTCAATGTATTCATTGGCGACTTCAATGGAAGGAACACCAGCGCCGATTGTGAGACCTTCAATGGGCACACCATCGGCCCTCAATTTCCCGATGAGGGGAATTTGCCAAGCCATAGCTCGAGGGTTGACGTAAATCAAGTTGACAGTGATACCACGTCCAGGAGGAATGGACTTTTCGATCTTGGAGATGGCCTCTGTCATGCTCTTTCCGTTATAGTAACCACCACCGGCAAGTTCAATGTGGTATCCCGCATTCATTGTTGCGGCAACGAAGTCCCAAGGCACAGTAGTCGGTGTCATACCGGCTACCATGATGGGAGGGATGCCCAGAAGACGGCTCATCTTGGTATCGACGAATGTCTGGCCCGTCGCGTTCTTCACAAGACGGGGCCCGTACTCCTTAACCCAATCGAGGGCATATTTCACAGAGTGCTCGTCGCGGTCAAACAGCTCAGGTTTGTACCCGACCTCGGCGTTGGTGCCATCCATAGCCCCAGCGAGGATCACGCGGACTCCACTACCATCCTTATTGCGGTTCGTAAGAACACCAAGACCTGAGATACCGCCAGGGCCGAAATCGACGATATGAGTGGCCCCTTGGAAGACAGTTGCCTTCTCCCAGTTGACTGCATCGTGGGTGATCATGCGAACCAGAGATGGAACAATATTGGCGTCGCCACTTTGACGGAGATCATCGCCCGTCTTAGTGTCGTATACAGGGATCGCAAGGGACTTAGCTGAAATTTCAATGTCCTCCAAGTCCTCGAGGATACGATCGTACGCTGCGTACAGGTACTGGCTGTGGAATGGCGCAGTGATTGGCAGGAATCTGTTGACGAAGCGAACCTTGCGCTGCGTAAAGGGCACTCGGTTTTGATCCAGGCCAGTGGGCGCCTTGACTTTGCGTAGGCGCAGGTTGAGACCGTAGAGGGAGAGAGGCGGTCCAGTGACCACAAAATTACGAGCGCTGTTAACCAAGGAGATAGAAATATGACGATCGGCAGGAAGATGCTGGTTGGTGGTATCGATGTGTTCCTGGACAGCAGATCTCGGCAGATCTCGAATGGACAACATGGGAGTTGGAGCTCCTTCCCCGTTCTCAATCGAATCCTGCAGCACGGACGGAGCAATAGAAGTCCGAGGGTAAGCCTGCTGACTGCGAAGACCAATCCAGAAGAGCATCGTCAAGGCATTTTTGGCCGCTTTTTCAAAACTCTCCCATGTTGTTGCCGAGGCAATCGCTGCTGCGGTGACCACACCTTGAGAGTGACCTGTAGTGCCGCTGAACCGCTCTAGAATCTCACCAGGCTGCCGACCTAGAACCTTGCAGGTAACCACAAAATGGGCCAATTGGACCAATCCAATCAATGGCAAACTCACAGGAGCTGCCACCAGGTAGTCAGTGTCGGGCTGGGAGTCGCGATCCTGGAGCCACTGGATGATGTCCAATCCTTTGGGATAGAGCTTGCTGGCCTCCGGTTCGCGGGAATGTTGTTGCAACAGGTCAGCCGACGAAGAGATCAGATCCTCCACGAAAGATGGGTAAGTTGTGTAGATTTCCCTCAGCTCATCGAAGTACTCTTCAATGTTGCCCTGACCACCAAAGACTGAGTAAATACTGGCTTTTTCTTCGGACGCGGCTCGGAATAGCGCAGATTCATAAGGCTTGGTGGGCCGTCCAGCAGCAGCCCTTCCTGCATAATAGGCCTCAACAACCAAGACTTTCTTAGCAGTAATACCCGGGAGAGCGGCTGCAACTGCATGGACGTCATTTCCGCGCATGAAGGCTCTTTCGAACTCGTTAAGAGCTAGCTTCAGAACTTCCAGACAGGTTCCCTGTGAGTCGTCCTCGCCTTCCTCGACCTCGCGAGCAACGTGGCCGATATACCGTGCTACAAGCTCGGCCACCGAGGAGGGCTCGTCGTCCTGAGCAAGCTCATCTGTCGGTTGTGGGAGGGATGCCGTAAACGTATCTTTTAACTGTGAAGCATAGAAATGGAGGGATGTAGGCACAAGAAAGGAGAATTCAAGTGATCCATGAGCCAGAATAAGTGGCCGCAGTGACTGTGAGGAGCGTGGCGTGTTGATGCCCGTCTGAGGGCCCGTCGATGCTCCGTACATTTTATCGTACTCTTGTGTCTATCCCAATGAAACCGAAGATGGTCGTCAAATTCGCTAGGACACACTGGGATTCTGCAATTGATCAGACATTAGAAAGGAAACTCCCAATAAAAGCTGTGTGTGTATGTCTCTTTCTCCGCTCATTCCTAAAGTCCATCATTGAACCACAGCTGACCCTTTTTGTATTTTGTCCCCTCTTCTTCTTCAAGATTTCTCTCTTTCAAATTCCTTTGTAATTCCCAGACCAAAAAATCAAGAGGACGACTGAAGGTGTGGTCAATGCTTACCTGTTGCTCCAAAAACAACTGTCTGCGATGCTGGATGAAGCTAGCTTTGGTTTCACATTAACTGGATCGTCGTCCAGCAATTGGGAAAAAGTAGAAAAAATTGATAATCAGGTGAACAATAAATTCGTGATAAAAGAAGGAATTAAAAAAGATTTACAGCATGGAGAATAAGGAGCATCAATGTACTCCTGTAAGAGTCAAGAAGAGACCGAGAAGCGGGCTGGAGAAAAAAAGACTGAAGAGAGACCACTAGGTATGTGCTCTGGTCCGTATCTATCCAGTATTAAGAAATTGGAAACGGCCGCAAGAAAGATTGATGGAGAGGGCACTAGGGAAGACTACCTTACCCACCAAAGCGAAATAATGAATTACCTACTCCGTACTCTCTAGTAGATATCCTCTGGTAAGTACTCACTAGTGTTCCTACAACGCGATCCATCATCCAACAAGATGTCCTGAAACAATAATATCAAGCATGCGGGCTAAATCCCTGCACACATCAATACGTTGAACCGGCCGGAAGGAGGAGGAAAAAGCCGCGATTTTGGGGCTGGTTGAATAAGAAGTGGCCCAATGAGGCATGGCGGGTAATACAACCTCCCCAAAGGTCCAAATGGTTGGGTTGAACCCGATAAGGTTGTGACAATACATGACATGACATGACATGACATGGGGGGGACATCGGACAGGATGAGATGGACGGCAAGCCGACTATCTTATGGTAAGTACTATCTACCTACTTAGTAGGAGAAAGGTACAAGATGAGACTCACTACTCCGTAAGACTCTTTAATTTATCTATAGGCTACAGATCAGTGCGATATCAGTATTATTGTGAATGAGCCTTTACCTATGTAGTAATAATTATAAACCTCTCAGCCATTCTTGAAATAAATCATCTTCCAAGGTTGTATCATTTGTACCGTGGTTGGGAGTGGTTTGAAAAGTTCGAAGCTTACCAAGGACTTCATGAATTAGTAACTCTACCTACGGAGTACATGAAGCGGCAGAGTACAATGTTCATAGTTATACAGTGACTCAAAGGTGTAGGTACCTTAGAATTACCGATTGTAACTTAATAGATAGCCCATATATCAATCAAGGACTTATCCCTGCATTCTCCCACCAACCTGAGGCATTAGGTTGTAGTTCAACAGTACCTGCGGGGGCTACCTTTACTATCATTGACTATTTAGTACCAGGCCGTCAAAGGATAGAGTAAGGGACCTCGAATCAATCCTCCGTTACTCTGAACTCTGTACCTTAATGTAGAATGTAGGAAGCTGTCGATAACTGACTATCTACTTTGTCCTAGCAGCTTAGCTTAGCTATGGAGCAGTCTAGTACTCCGTACTACTAGTAGTACCTTAGTACTAAGTCCATGCAACTCTGTAGAAGCGATCCACCCTGTCAACCATCCCGCCCCAACACTCACCAAATACTCACCAGTACTTCGTAATTAATGTCTTTTTCTCATCCACACATCCATTTAGCAGTTTTCGCTAGGAACTTACGTGATAGTACCTGAGTACCTACCTAGGTACAGCGTACACTTCTTTTTTCCCTTCCCCCCTCTGTAATTTATGAAATTGTTATTCTACAGTACTTTCTTATTACAATTTTGTGCGCTTTGTCTCTCTTCTTCTGTACTCTATTCAAGTATCTCAAATTTGACAATTATTATACTAATACTAGTCTTCTAGGTAGTAATTGCATTGATGAAGTTACTGTGCCCCACCATTTATGGTACGGTTCCAAGCTGGGGTGAGTTTCATGTCCCTTACCATTTTACCGTTCCTATTATTCTAGTTCTTCCTCGCCGACAAAATTTCCGTATCAATGATCAAATTCTAAACAGAGGGACATTAGAGCATGCTCTCTCTGTAGCATCTCCTTGCTCTTCTTCCTACTTTGGCTTTTACCTTTTTCTTTTTGTTTTCAACTCTTGTTAACTTCAATCATTTCACTTCAAGGTTGTTGACTTCTTTAAACAAATTACTAGTTATTAATTGAGAGTCTCATTCCTCCTCTGTCGGTGGTCGTCGACGTCGGTTTCTTGAAGCAATTGCTCGCAGAGCAACGACCGTATTACGAAGTCATTTTACCTTATTGATCAGTGCTTCCGGCACTTGGTGATCTCCTTCCGCCGATACCTTTCACCTCTTCATCGTAGTTGATACCTACTTGACCAGTCATGCGGCCCGAAATCGAACAAGAACTCGCCCACACCTTGCTGGTTGAGCTTCTGGCTTACCAATTTGCATCCCCGGTGCGATGGATTGAAACTCAGGATGTCATTCTTGCAGAAAAGCGAACAGAGCGGATTGTGGAGATCGGTCCTGCCGACACCTTGGGCGGAATGGCAAGGAGGACGCTCGCGTCGAAGTATGAAGCATATGACGCTGCCACTTCAGTGCAGCGGCAAATTCTCTGCTACAACAAGGATGCGAAAGAAATTTACTACGACGTGGATCCTGTCGAAGAAGAAGCAGAGGCTCCAGCTGCCTCGCCTGCAGCATCAGCCCCTACTGCCCCAGCAGCAGCAGCAGCTCCAGCTTCTACCGCAGTTGCTCCCCCTCCCAGCGCCGGACCAGCAGCAGCAGTCGACGACATCCCGGTCACGGCGGTCGATGTCCTCAGGACACTAGTCGCACAAAAGCTGAAAAAGGGCTTATCCGACGTTCCTCTCAGCAAAGCTATCAAAGATCTGGTTGGAGGTACGTTTCCCAATTCTCTCGTTCTACACTCGTGGTGCAACTGAATTTGGGACTCATCATCTTTTTTTCACTATTGAACAGGCAAGTCCACGTTACAGAATGAGATACTGGGAGACTTGGGTAAGGAGTTTGGGTCCACACCGGAGAAGCCTGAGGACACACCCTTGGATGAATTGGGTGCCTCGATGCAGGCGACATTCAATGGCCAATTGGGCAAGCAGTCCTCGTCTCTCATTGCTCGTTTAGTCTCGTCCAAAATGCCCGGAGGTTTCAACATTACCGCTGTTCGGAAGTATCTGGAAACGAGGTGGGGCCTGGGTCCCGGCAGGCAGGATGGCGTCCTCCTGCTTGCCCTCACAATGGAGCCCCCTTCTCGAATTGGATCGGAGCCGGATGCGAAGGCATACCTCGACGATGTTACCAACAAATATGCCGCCAATGCAGGAATCAATCTCTCTGCTCCTGCGGCTGGCAGCGACAGTGGGTCCGGTGCTGGTGGCATGCTCATGGACCCAGCCGCCATCGATGCTTTGACAAAAGACCAACGGGCACTGTTCAAGCAGCAACTGGAGATCATTGCGCGCTACTTGAAGATGGACCTGCGTGCGGGCCAGAAGGCATTTATCACTTCCCAAGAAACTCAAAATGCGCTGCAAGCACAGCTTGATCTCTGGCAAGCAGAGCATGGTGACGTGTATGCGTCTGGTATCGAGCCAGCTTTCGATTCACTAAAGGCTCGTGTCTATGATTCGTCTTGGAACTGGGCTCGTCAAGATGCCTTGAGCATGTATTACGACATTATCTTTGGAAGACTCAAGGTTGTCGACCGTGAAATCGTCAGCCAGTGTATCCGCATCATGAATCGCTCCAATCCTCTCCTACTTGACTTTATGCAGTATCACATCGACAATTGTCCTACTGAGCGCGGTGAAACGTATCAGCTCGCGAAGGAGCTGGGAGAACAACTCATCGAGAATTGCAAGGACGTTCTCGGAGTCGCCCCCGTTTATAAGGACGTTGCGATCCCCACCGGGCCCCAGACAACAATCGACGCCCGAGGCAATATTGCGTATAAGGAGGTTCCTCGTGTGAGCGCCCGGAAATTGGAGCATTACGTCAAGCAGATGGCTGAGGGCGGTCCCATCTCTGAATACAGCAACCGGACCAAAGTGCAGAATGACCTCAAGAGTGTCTACAAGCTGATTCGTAAGCAACATCGCATGTCCAAGTCCTCCCAGCTTCAATTCAATGCGCTTTACAAGGAAGTCATTCGCGCTCTGAGCATGAACGAGAACCAAATCATGCCACAGGAGAACGGCCAGGCCAAGAAAGCAGGTCGGAATGGTCTCAAGCGCAATGGCAGCCCTAGAGCTGGTAAGGTCGAAACTATACCTTTCCTGCACCTCAAGAAGAAGCACGAGCACGGGTGGGAATACAACAAGAAGCTCACGGGTATCTACTTGGATGTGCTCGAGTCCGCTGCTCGGTCGGGTTTGACCTTCCAGGGCAAGAATGTCCTGATGACCGGTGCTGGTGCTGGCTCTATTGGAGCTGAGGTTCTGCAAGGTCTGATTAGCGGTGGCGCCAAGGTGATTGTAACAACAAGCCGATTCTCTCGGGAAGTCACCGAATACTACCAAGCCATGTACGCTCGTTATGGTGCGCGTGGTTCTCAGCTCGTGGTGGTGCCATTCAACCAAGGCAGCAAGCAGGATGTGGAAGCTTTGGTTGACTATATCTACGATACAAAGAAGGGTCTTGGCTGGGACCTGGACTTTGTCGTGCCGTTCGCCGCGATTCCGGAGAATGGCCGGGAGATCGACTCTATCGATTCCAAATCTGAACTCGCCCATCGCATCATGCTGACCAATCTTCTGCGACTCCTGGGTTGCATCAAGACCCAGAAACAGACTCATGGCTTTGAGACCCGACCGGCACAGGTCATCCTTCCCTTGTCTCCAAACCACGGCACATTTGGGAACGACGGTTTGTACTCTGAGTCCAAACTTGCTCTGGAGACTCTCTTCAATCGCTGGTACTCGGAGAATTGGAGTAACTACCTCACCATTTGCGGTGCCGTCATTGGATGGACTCGTGGCACAGGCTTGATGAGTGGCAACAACATGGTCGCTGAAGGTGTGGAGAAACTCGGCGTCCGCACTTTCTCGCAGCAAGAAATGGCATTCAATTTGCTCGGTCTGATGGCACCTGCAGTCGTCAACCTCTGTCAGCTCGACCCGGTCTGGGCTGACCTCAACGGTGGCCTTCAATTTATCCCCGACCTGAAGGGTCTCATGACCAAGCTCCGGACAGACATTATGGAAACAAGCGATGTTCGCCAAGCGGTTATCAAGGAAACTGCAATTGAAAACAAGGTTGTCAATGGTGAGGAAAGCGAACTTCTATACAAGAAGGTGATCGCAGAGCCTCGTGCGAACATCAAGTTCCAATTCCCCACTTTGCCAGATTGGGAGCAAGAAGTGAAGCCCTTGAACGAGAGTCTCAAGGGCATGGTCAACCTGGACAAAGTTGTCGTCGTTACCGGTTTCGCTGAAGTTGGTCCCTGGGGTAACTCCCGTACCCGTTGGGAAATGGAGGCTTACGGCAAATTCTCGCTTGAGGGCTGCGTCGAGATGGCTTGGATCATGGGCCTCATCAAGCACCACAACGGCCCACTGAAGGGCAAGGCCTACTCTGGTTGGGTCGACGCGAAGACTGGTGAGCCAGTTGATGATAAGGATGTCAAGGCCAAGTACGAGAAGCACATTCTGGAGCATTCAGGCATTCGACTCATCGAGCCAGAACTCTTCAAAGGCTACGACCCCAAGAAGAAGCAGCTTCTTCAGGAGATCGTCATTCAGGAAGATCTTGAGCCTTTTGAAGCTTCGAAAGAGACTGCGGAGGAGTTCAAGCGCGAGCATGGCGAGAAGGTTGAAATCTTTGAGCTTCCGGAGTCCGGAGAATTCACGGTCCGCCTCAAGAAGGGAGCGACCCTTCTCATTCCTAAAGCTTTGCAGTTCGATCGCCTTGTTGCTGGCCAGATCCCCACTGGCTGGGATGCGAAGAGATATGGTATTCCCGATGATATCATTGAGCAGGTTGATCCTGTAACCCTGTTTGTACTTGTTTGCACAGCCGAAGCTATGTTGTCGGCCGGTGTCACTGATCCCTATGAGTTCTACAAATATGTGCACCTGTCTGAAGTTGGAAACTGCATTGGTTCAGGCATTGGTGGCACCCATGCTTTACGAGGAATGTACAAGGATCGATACCTGGACAAGCCTCTCCAGAAGGACATTCTGCAGGAGTCTTTCATCAACACAATGAGCGCCTGGGTTAACATGTTGCTCCTTTCCTCTACCGGACCAATCAAGACCCCTGTGGGTGCGTGCGCCACAGCTGTGGAGTCTGTTGACATCGGATACGAAACGATTGTTGAAGGCAAGGCCCGGGTTTGCTTTGTTGGCGGTTTTGATGATTTCCAAGAGGAAGGTTCATACGAATTTGCCAACATGAAAGCCACCAGCAATGCAGAGGATGAGTTTGCTCATGGCCGTACCCCGCAAGAAATGTCCCGACCCACAACTACGACACGTGCCGGTTTCATGGAGTCGCAGGGCTGCGGTATGCAGCTCATCATGAGTGCCCAACTTGCCCTAGACATGGGAGTGCCTATCTATGGTATCATTGCCCTGACTACGACAGCAACTGACAAGATTGGTCGCTCCGTTCCCGCCCCCGGCCAAGGTGTTCTGACCACTGCGCGCGAAAACCCGGGCAAATTCCCGTCGCCTTTGCTGGATATCAAGTACCGTCGCCGCCAGTTGGATCTGCGTAAGAAGCAGATTAAAGAGTGGCAAGAGTCCGAACTGCTCTATCTTCAAGAAGAGATTGAAGCCATGAAAGCCCAAGGCCTCGCGTCATCGGAGCTGTCCGATTACATGCAAGAACGTGCCGGGCACATTGAACGGGAGGCCGTGCGGCAAGAGAAGGATGCTCAATTCAGCCTGGGCAACAACTTCTGGAAGCAAGATTCTCGTATTGCGCCTCTGCGCGGTGCACTTGCTACCTGGGGTCTCACGGTCGACGATATCGGTGTTGCTTCGTTCCACGGTACTTCTACGGTTGCAAATGACAAGAATGAGTCCGATGTCATCTGCCAGCAGATGAAACATCTGGGCCGTAAGAAGGGAAATGCCGTGCTTGGTATATTCCAGAAGTACCTTACTGGTCACCCCAAGGGTGCTGCGGGTGCATGGATGTTCAATGGTTGCCTGCAGGTTCTGGACAGCGGTCTGGTACCTGGCAATCGCAATGCAGACAATGTGGACAAGGTCATGGAGAAGTTCGATTACATTGTTTATCCCAGCCGTAGCATCCAAACGGACGGAATTAAAGCGTTCTCGGTCACCTCTTTCGGTTTCGGTCAGAAGGGTGCTCAGGTTATCGGTATTCACCCCAAGTACCTCTACGCCACCCTGGATCGCTCTCAGTTCGAGGCATACAAGGTGAAGGTTGAGTCACGCCAAAAGAAGGCGTATCGCTTCTTCCATAATGGCCTGATCAACAACAGCATCTTTGTTGCTAAGAACAAGGCGCCCTATGAAGATGACATCCAGAGCAACGTTTTCCTCAACCCTGACTACCGAGTGACCGTCGATAAGAAGACATCCGAGTTGAAGTTCCCCTCCTCGCCTCCAAAGGTCAGTGACAAGGATGCTGAGAGCACCAGACAGGTGGTTGAGTCGCTCGCGAAGGCTCATGCCGAAGAGAACTCCAGGATAGGGGTAGATGTGGAGAGCATCGATGCTGTCAACATTGAAAATGAAACCTTCATTGAGAGGAACTTCACGGCTAGTGAGCAAGAGTACTGTCGCAAGGCACCATCGCCGCAGTCATCATTCGCTGGCCGATGGAGCGCCAAGGAGGCAGTTTTCAAGTCGTTGGGCGTATGCAGCAAGGGCGCCGGTGCACCTCTGAAAGATATCGAAATCTTGAGTGATGCGAGCGGAGCCCCTGTGGTCAACGTAAGTTTATCCCATTCTCACAACCCCAGGTTCTTAGTCCACCACTAACATTTTCCTAGCTCCACGGCGCCGCAGCCGACGCTGCCAAGCAAGCTGGTGTTAAACAAGTGAGCGTCAGTATCAGTCACAGTGATTCTCAGGCTGTCGCGGTGGCAGTCTCTAAGATTTAATGTTTGCAGGAAATACGGGGATATAGTTGATCGTGTTGATGTATAGAGTATACTTTTTTATGTTATGGAATATCACGTAATTAGATTCTTTCAAGTGACTGGTTTCAGCGATTTAAAATCCGGTCCTTTTCCTTCATAGGTAGAAAGAGGTCCAGAATTCATTCCTTCAGTAGTTGGTTTGACCTGTGCTCCGTGCATACTGACTGCTTTGCTTCATGCTCTCGGCCACACAGTTCATAAAGATAAAACCCACATGATACGTGTACAAGGAAGACCTAAAATCCTGATGACGATTCCCATCCGCTGATAATGCGAAGCTTCAACATGTTTTCTTTTACTTTTCCAAGTGCTTCTCTGCAGTCGTTACATTCCCCGCATGATCAATTACGTGTGTGAGACTGTGATTCTCGACATCATGTACGCCACTCAGCGCATGAATACTTGAACACCCTTCTCATGTCTTAGTCTTCTGGTAGAGGCGATCTCCTTCTGATCGAAAGCCTGGATGTACGTTTCCGAAAGTAAAATCACTGAGCTAACCGCAGAACGTTCAGACCACGACCAATTGGGTTCCATGGTAGCAGACTCCCAGAAGTACATCGGCTTAAATGGGCGCCGACAATCTTCACATATATGTACGCCGGGCGACATGTTATTTAGCATTATGACGAGGATGATATGGTGCGTTGGCAAATATGTTTTCATACTCATGCTATAGTACAGTAAAAGTCCTCGATACAGACAGGATTGGTATTCGTTAATCATCCAGACGCCCGGTTGAGAGGGCCCCAATTAGCCCGAGGATTGATCTGATACCGGACAAGCCGTTTCTTGGAATGAGATGCTTCTTTGCCCAAGGCTTCATCAAAGATGACCTCTAACGTGCTCAGATCTTGCTTAATGGCAGGTGCTGTCTGTGAGCGCTGGGGCCCTTCGACCTGATTCTTTTCCGTATGTTGCTCGCGCAGCTCCGCGCCTTGGGTGCCCGGAGAGTGTCTATGGCCAGAGCGGTAGAGCGCAGCTTCGACTTTCGTCACTAGGTCAGTAATATCCTTTCCGCTTTCAGCCGCAGACACGATCTCTTTCCTCAATATATCGAGGGAGTCCTCTCCTTTATCTTTTCGAGGATTTTCTCGACTCTTCGCCATGATCGCCGCTCCAGGAGTGCCAGGGCGGATTGCTCCTTCTTTGACAGGGGCTTTCTGTCTCACCCACTCTCTCATGATTTCCCAAATGACTTCCCAGGGTGCATCTGTACGAATGGTATTTGGCTTTGCATGACTGCGCGTTGATCGATAGCCCAGGGAACGAAGGGCTCCGCGAAACGCATCAGCTGATATAGTCGATGTGTGTAGTACTTTTGCCAGAGAACTGAGAGTGAAATAGAACGGAAACGGATCCCGAACGGCCGGATCCGATCGAGGAATAATGGCCGAAAATTCGCGGGAAGTGGAGATTTCCGTGACCTTCTCGTCAGCCGCAAGGGTACCGGTCGGGGCAGAACTTGAGATTGTGTCCAGGTCCAAATCCTCTTCAAGAGCCGTGGTTAACATGCCCTCAATCCGCTCGACGGTATGGTAAATATCTCTATCAACATCGGGGAGCATGTCAAGAATCCTCTGGATGAAGTGAGGGTTATGAAGTGGCCCAGCCCACATCGGGCCACCCACATGAGTTTTGAAGCCGCAGTGTTCACAATGTGTGCCCGCAGTAGGTCCTTGAGCGAACCCATAGTGATAGAAAGGATTCCCTTTCTTGTCCAATCTCTGCTTCGTCTGTGTCAGAGGCTGCGTTGCCCATGCCCCGCAACCAGAGTCGCAGTTGAAAACTAACATTGTGTTACCCGAGGCAAACTTGACCTCTGCCGGCGATCGATGAACGCGAACAAAAACACGTGCATAGAAGTCGATGGACAAGGAGAGAAGCGGTTCGATTGCAAGCCCATATTTCGCGGCCGACGTCGCCAGTCCGTGTAGTATAAGGCGCAGTCCACCTTCGTGAGAATGCGATCCTTTGATGGGGACACCTCCGTATAAGGCATATGCCTTTTCTGGGTAACCGTTGGATGCCCATACGCCCGCATCGGTGCAAGTGACACAGAGAAGACCTCCGTCTTTGACACCTTGAACAGCAGCATCCATAAACGGAGCCGCGGTACCGTAAGGATCTAGGTCAATGACATCAAACTTGCCTGCGTGAGTTTCGCTGCTCTGTGTGCTTGGTTGGTTTAACAGGCTGTACATGTACGCACGTGCATCTCCAAGATTGGGTCGAATGAGCTTTCCAAGACCATTGTATTCGATGTTCGTCTTCATCCTTTGAATCGCAGAGCTTGAGAGATCATTCGCAACCACGCAGGTAGTGAAGGGAATTTCTGAGGCATAGCGTAGAGCCCGGAGACCCGTAGCGGAGAGCGCGTCCAAGATTGTGAAGGACGGAGTATGCTGATCAGAAGTTGAAACAGAAGCACCGAGGTTCCCATTCGCCGCAGACGATTGCTCGATATCTCCGTGAGCTTTTTCCTTGTCATATTCGTCTTCCCTCTTGCGCTTTTTCCCCCTGCCGGAGCCATTCCGTTTCCTCTCGGCTTTCAGCTTCTTGAGGGCCAGAACATGCTCACCATAGGCTTTGATCGCCAAAACACTGAGATCCCGGTTGAATTGCTGGATGGGATTGTAGAAGACAGATTGCAACTGGTCTTCAGGTTTGAGGTCCTTTTTCGTCCCCTTGGAAGCTGCAGCCTGGGTGGGCGGGTTCAGAATGTATGCTTGACCTTCTTTCACAGCCTGGTATTCCTGCCCGTCATGCTGCACCAGTCGACTGGCACAATCGGCTGCTGTTGGACCCTCCATGAGTGAAGATAAGGGGTAATAAAATCGGGGGGAGACTATGCCTGAGCGACGGTGGGGCACTGCATATATCATCGAGGGATGCGGAAAGCCAAGGAAATCAGGTCTTCTGTTTCCAAAGATAGATCGGAATATTGTCAGGCGTTGGTACCTTCTAAGTGAATTCATCCACATCGGCTTCCGGCTGGCAAGAGTTGAATCAGGGCCATTGACAAGCTTGAGCTCCGCAGGCTTGTTGCGGGGAGCAGAATACAACAGAAAAAAAAAAAGGTCAAGAAAAGGTACAACGCACGGACCCGACAACCATCAGCATAACCATATCATTTCAACAATGAACGACATCTAGTGACATCTTTTAAGTATTATCTGCTTGTCAGTACGGAGGGTTTAACTCTATCATATAGTCTGTAGGATCGACTATTGCGGCAGTAGATGTACTGCAATGCATATGTCGACATATTATTGATTATATTTCCTACTACTGTACACACCTTCTGAGAGCAATCGCTCCCAGACTCTGTCAATTATACATAATGAAACTAGGTCATAACCAGGCTTCAATGACGGGCACTCGGTCATACATACCATCCCAGCTGCTCGCTTCCCAACCGGATCCTCGTCCTCCAAGTCCGATAATTCCAAGCGCGCCTGCAAGCCAAACAGATGCGCCTACCACTGCAATGCCATTGACAATCCACCAGATCTTTCTCTGCTTCTTGATTCGTTGCTCACTGTCTGCATGACCTAGGTACCCTTCAAGTGAGCCCTTTTTGTGTCTTCGTTCCTTCCTGGCTGTGGTGACTCTCCATCCCATCCAATTTGCCCACCCTCCAACGACATGCCATACTCCAACAGCGACAAATATCAAGTAGTAAATGTTCCAGAAAACCGGGCTTCGCGCAAATCCATGCGCAACATACCCAAGGCCGACTCCTGAGCTTCCACCGTCGACCATCAGCGGCACGACCCGGTTGACAAGAACATGAGCACCGAGCAACGGGACAAGTATATAGCCTAAGCGCGCTTGCAGGGTCATACGGGGCCAAAAATTGAGTGAGTACCGTTGAGACCTTGTCTCGGCGCCGTAAAGTCGTGCCCTACGAGAAGAACGGATGTTCCGTAGGACGATCCCGGAAGCAACATGGGCCAGGATGGGAACGGTAAGGATGGCGTGCTCAAGAGTTGGAGACTGGTACAAAGGTCTTGTGAGGAGGAGATAGTTTTCAGCGGCAGGCACGGAGCGGGTCATCAGAGGAATAAGCGAGGTATTGGCAAAGTGTAACGTGAAGAATAAAGTTGGCGGGTATGTAGAATATCTCTGAATGGCGGACACTGCAGGTTTACTTATTAGCTTACACTTGATCAACAGATGAACCGAAGCGTTTTCTCTTCCAACATACACCAAGCATCCCAGTTATGCCCGCGGAGGCCCAGTGTGGGAATAGACAATCCGCCATGTGCTGGAGCGTCTTGGGCCTTATGGAAGTAGTCGCCGCTTTCGATATCACCAAACTCTTCATGGACTGGAGAGGGATCTAATTCCTGCATGGAAATCAAGGATCGTGTATCAACATCATCGACCTTCGGCAACGACAGATCTTGGGGCGGCATTGTATATCACGAACGAAATATCTCTCTGCTAAAACTAGGAAGGAAAAAAAAAAAGAAATGATGATGAATCAAATGAATAGTACAATGAATATTAAAAGATCCATAAGTTCATCGCACCATCACTATCATGAGAAAGCCTGGAAAGCCTTAGCCAGCACTGGAAATGACCCTCTTTAGTATGTTGTTGTATCTCCTACGAATGTCCTGTGCCTTGCTTTTTTTGGTTATGCAGTCAGACTGCACTATGATTGGCTTGTCACTTTTTTCACCGCTCAACCTGAACCAACCTTAGGTACTAGGTAAATATCGACGGTACCTATTTACTACTTATGCCTGCCAGGGAATTGACAAATGATCAATACTCAAGATAGATACCTCAAGGTCTATTCTGATATTTACAGCTGCAGAGGATATCCCCAGTGCATGAATCAGTAAAGCTACCTCGCAGGCTGAGTACGGCGGTGAGATGTATTATTCTGTCGGCAGAATAAAGTAATGATAAGATACGGTAGGCGTCGATGAGTTCCAATACCAACATATACCAGTTACTGAATCAACCGGTTGATCGTCTGCTATTCATCTCCTCCCGTAAAACTCGTCAAGTATATCTTCGCAATACCCTTTGATCTTTGACCTGGCCTGTTATATGAGTTCAGACAGCCATGGCACCGGTATGCTTCCTGAAATGCGTCTCCTCTGAACGGTGGTCGACTTTCGACCTTGATATCCTGTCATCCTCCTTGCCATTTTGGAAACTTTCAATGTGACGTTACTGATTTCTCATTGCTTCTATCTTGTCTGTACTAGCGAGGGTTCACAAATCCTACTCCAAAGGTAAATCATGGTTTGAAATCCAATGGCTGTTCAAAGCCTATTGAGAAACCGCTAAAAAAACCCTTTTGCGCACAATTTCAGACCGAATCAGCCCGCTCTGCTTTGAGCTCCTTCACATGTACCCTTTGCAATAAATCTTACTCGCGCCATCCAGAATATGAAGCTCATATCTCTTCATACGATCACCAACATCGCAAGCGCCTACAAGATCTGAAACAATTGTCGCGAGATCCTCATGCTGCTGAAAAGGCAAGAAGGGCCGAGAGAAAGGCAGATGCAGAGGCGGGACTGAGAGTTATCGGGATGACCCCTGGAGCAGGAGCCGGGGGGCCGTTGGGCACCAGTGGGGGAGGAGGGTTCAAGAAAGGAGGTTTCAAGAGCTCCTTTACCACGGTCAAAGGACCAGTATCTGCTACTGTGTCTACGAGGAAGAATGTCCTAGGGGATGACGATGACGCCGATGAAGCGGCGGAAGCGGGTGAATTGAGCGAATTTGCTAGGACCAAACCCGGACAGAATACGGACGCTCAACCCGACAATGCAGAGAGCGATACTGACGAGGAGTACACAAGCGGCGGTATGGGGGCCAGTTACTATGATCCCCGAAAACCTACCGACTGCTCGTCACGGTGCCCGGGGTTTCAGCATGAGCTTACCATAGCATGAATGATGTTGCGTTGCCACCGATTCGCCATAAAGTAGATGCTATGGGCGCTGCATATGATTATGCTAGCATAAATTTCGGAGTTACGGGTTTCGTTCGTCTGAGTGGGTATTTTTATTATTCATGTACATAGTTACAATCTCGAGGCAGCATTGCTGGCCATGACATCTTCGCGCTTCAACCTGAGTTGAATGCAAATTCTGTAAACATAGATAATACTTTAGCCTTCCTATCCTTCTTGGTTGCCAAATTCTTTTGTTACTGCTCAAAGTCCTGTGGATCGAGTGGATGATACAGAAAAGAAGATGGACAAACGCTGAGAAATTGAATTGAAGTCGATTCTCTAGTGTAGTTGTACAGTTTCGTATATGGTTAATTTCGACTAAGAACAATGAAAAGGCTTGCAATAGAAAATGGTACTAGACGCATGATTTTGATCCCTTCGAAATCTTGAAACACCTCCACTTTATCGCATAAAGCCAATTCACAGTCGTAGAAGCTTGGCAGCCTGGCCAACGATAGTATCCTCTTGAGGGAAGCTCATCTGCTCAAGACCGGCAGCGTAAGGTGTAGGCACCTCAGCGCCGGTCACACGAACAGCAGGAGCAGTGAGGTAGTCAAAACCATACTCCATGGACAAGGCGAGGATTTCGGACCCGACACCGAACATGGGGAAGCCGGATTCGACGCACATCAGGCGGCCGGTCTTCTTGAGCGACTGAATGATTGTCTCAACATCGAGCGGCTTAACGGACCGAAGGTTAATGACTTCAGCTTCGACCCCATATTTCTGCTTCAGCTCAGCGGCAGCGTTGAGCGACTGTCCAACGCAGCGGGAGAGAGAAACAATGGTCAGATCCTTTCCGGGACGCTCGATCTTGGCCTTTCCAAGAGGAAGAACGAAGTCATCCTTCTGAGCAGCCTCGCTCATGGGGAATGCTTGACCATACAAAAGCCTAAGTAGATGTCAGCTCAATTCCGGCGATGTCAAGCGATTCTGGTAGCACATACTCATTTTCAAGGACAACGACAGGGTTGGGGTCACGGATAGCGGCCTTCATCAGACCCTTGGCGTCCTCAGCGCTCCATGGAGCGACAACCTTCAATCCAGGAATGCTGCCGTACCAGGCGGAGTAGTCTTGGGAGTGCTGAGCGGCGACACCAGCAGCGAACCCGTTGGGTCCACGGAAAGTAATGTTGCAAGGCTGAATACCTCCAGACATGTAATGTGTCTTGGCGGCGGAGTTGATGATTTGATCAATGGCCTGCATAGCAAAGTTGAAGGTCATGAACTCGCACTGTAGATACGAAGCAACCATCAGTCTTCGAGGTCTACCCATCAATGGGTAAAATTTTGACTCACGATAGGATGCAGTCCAGCGAGAGCGGCGCCAACAGCCAAACCACAAAAGCCTGCCTCTGTGATGGGAGTATCAATAACCCTCTTGGGACCAAAGCGGTCCAATAGACCTCTCGTCACTTTGTATCTGTGGTGATGAGAACAAGGTCAGAAAAGAAGAATCCCAGTATAGCACGTCATTGCGATTGAGATATGGAGCAAAAGCAAGCAGTTAAGAGAAGGTAAACCCATACGCTCCATTGTATTGCGCAACCTCCTCACCCAGGATAAATGTCTTTGGGTTACTCTCCAGCTCCTCCGCAAGGGCCTCGTTCAATGCGTCTCTGACAGTAACTTCCTTAGTACCGCTTTCCGTCGCATATCCCCGAGCGCGTAGGATCGAGGGCGCACAGGCGGACTTCTGGAAAGTAGAGCGGAAAGGTGTAGCGGAAAGTCGAGATGAAAGCAGGCGAGCTGCTGGGCGGAAAAGTCGGGGGGCAGCCATTGCCGTTTCAAAGAGTGTAATTCCAGGAGTGAAAAGAAGATATGACTTCAGACAGGTTCTCCTGCGGATGAAGATGATGATTTGAAGGAGACTCGCGGGAAGAAATCAGCCCCAGTACCTCCTAACTCCGTTTCGGACCTGGCCGTCGATAAGTTTTTCGGTTTTGGTGAGAGCTTCGAGACTGTTGGGCTAGCGATGACTAAGCGCCGCCCTCACCGGCACCTTCTTCCGTATTATTGTTTATCCATGGCCATCAAGGTACAGATAGCTATCGGGAATATGTATACTAGCTATCTACTATCTCTCCTTTGGATGGAGAGACGAGCTGCAGCTTACTGATTTCTTCCCAAATCTCTTGATGGTGGGGTTCATTGCACTGACCACAATGAAGCACCTTTGCTACTGTACTTTTCTTCTCATTTCATCTTCACCCTGCCTAGCTGTTCAGCCATCAACCCCAGATGCCAAACCAGCACCCATTCGCGATCTCCAATGGGGTCAGCTAAATTTCCTCCACACTACAGACACTCATGGCTGGCTGGCCGGTCATCTACAGGAGTATGGCTCTGCCATCTAATGTGCCTTGTTGATGCTCGCTGATGCAGACCGAAAAGGGCTTCCTATGGAGCAGACTGGGGAGATTATGTTTCTTTCACCACCCGCATGCGGGAAAAGGCACGCGCTGAAGGGAATGATTTGCTGGTAATTGACACTGGTGATAGGGTTGAGGGGAACGGGCTTTATGATGCTTCGGACCCGAAGGGCGCCTACATCTCCGACATTCTGCGTCAACAGCAAATTGATGTGATGTCAGCCGGCAATCATGAACTGTACAAGCAGAACAGCTCGGAGACCGAATTCTTGACTACTGTGCCCAATTTTCATGGTAGCTACCTGGCGTCGAACATTGACATCCTTCATCCAACTACCGGAGAACTCGTGCCGTTAGCTCCACGCTTTAAGAAGTTCACGACCGAGAAGCAAGGCATCCGCATCGTCGCTTTTGGATTTCTTTTTGATTTCACGAAAAACTACAACAACACAATCGTTTACTCGGTGGAGGATACCATTAAGACAAGCTGGTTTCAAGAAGCCATTCGTGACGAAGAAGTCGATCTCTTCCTGGTGATAGGCCATGTTCCGGTTCATTCGAAGGAGTATAACGCTGTTTTCGAAGAGATCAGAAATATTCATTGGGATATGCCGATTCAATTTTTCGGCGGCCATTATCATATCCGCGACTATGCACGGTACGATTCTAAAGCGTACGGGCTAGCGAGCGGCCGCTTCATGGAAACCATTGGATTTATGTCAATCGATGGTCTGTCCACCAGCAAGAATCGGATCAAGCCTGCGCAAGCGACTCCCAGCTTCAGCCGACGGTATATTGACAACAACCTTTACTCGTTTTACCATCACACCGGTCTTGACCGGGACTGTTTTCCCACAGATCATGGTCGAAATGTATCACATCTTATTCAGCAGTCCAGGGATGCCCTTCAACTGGATAGGGTTCATGGTTGCGCTCCTCAGGACCTCTGGATGACCCGAGTGAAGTATCCTTCTCAGGACAGTATATATACATGGCTCGAAAGGGAAGTGCTTCCTAATCAATTGAAGGATGACTCTCGCAATGGGAAGCCCGCGTTGGTCATTGTCAACACTGGGGCCATCCGCTTCGACATATTTAAGGGTCCGTTTACGCAAGATACGACGTTCATTGTCTCTCCCTTCACGAGCGGCTTCCGCTATATCAAGGATATCCCCTACGAGAAAGCGCAGTCGGTAGTAGAAGTTCTGAACAAGCAGCCGCAGATTTTGACTGCGCCTAAGGACCGCTCAAATTACACACCATGGACTCTCGCGCCGCCAGAGCAATCAATGTATATGCACGACAAGGTTGTGGAAAGCGACAATGTGGCTACTCACTATCTTACTGATCAGAGTCGGCTTCCAATGAGCGGCCCATTCACGCCTGAGGTTTTTCCTGGCTACACCACTGCAGATGATGGGGGTATAGATGGGGATGACACAGTTCATTCGCCAATATCATTTTACCGTGTTCCAAATTGCATTCAAGCTCTCATCTCTCCAGGTACATCTGCAGATCCGAAGACAGTGGATCTTGTGTATATTGATTTTATCGAACCCTATGTGGCTCTGGCCGCCAAATTTGCGAGCCTTGATCTTGATTTTTCACGGGATAGTGACGTTTATATGCCCTTCACGACGTTAACTGATCTTATTATGGACTGGGTCAAGAATAACTGGAGGTGCGAAGATGCATGATTGAGTTTCTAGTTCCCTTCACATCCCTGTTTGTGCCAATGGAATCAGTAAATGATCTGAATTACTATAGCCTATTATGATTGCGTACATGCAATTAATATACTATTTATACCATCATCCACAGTAATTATTCATCCCCTTCGTATTTTAACAAGCCTTTACCTTTGCGGAATCCACTTAGAGTTTCCTGCACACCTGCAGCAAGCTCAGAGCCTTCGGTTTCCCAGGTCCATTTGATGTATTCCACAGGGATATCTTTGAATTTGCCGGTTCGAGTCAACTCCAGCACATCATTGATTGTGTTTTCCTTGAGTTCAGGGTGTTTGTCTCCCCATTTGCTCACCCAAAAACCGTCGAAAACAAGGTTCTTGAAGATCAGAAGTCCAGATGGCAAGGCGACTGGCTGTTTTGACATCGCACCATAAGTGACCAGATGCGAACCTGGAGCGAGCGTCTTCGCCAGGGCAGTGGCACTCTTACCACCCACGCAGTTGAGAGCTAGTCGAATTGGTTCCTTTCCTTGACGGGTGATTTCATTCACCATGTTCTTAAATTCTCCAGATAGCAGCTCGGCTTCGGTAACCACCGCATTGGCCCCCAGCTCGTAGAGCTCCTTTTTCAAAGCATCAGTTTGTTCAGGTGTCTTTCTCTCACGAACAACATTGAGCGTTTTGATGCCCCATTCGCGTGCAAGTTGGATTGCAGCTCGTCCAACACCGCTATTTGCTCCGTTCTGGATGAGCCACTCTTCTCCAGCCCGCATCCAGTCCCAGTCACAGAAATCTTTGATCATTCGGTAGGCAGTCACCGGATTGACACTGACTGTGCTGACCTGAAGCGGGCTTAGACCTTCTTTGCTTTCAATCTTGATCAGCTGCGATTCATCTAATTGCGCGTGGGTGCGCCAGGTGCCTTGTCCTGTTTGCTTCATCACGACCCAGTCGCCTTTGGCAAGATTTTTGACGTTGGAGCCAGTGGCAATGACCTCGAATGCGCCCTCGTTTCCCGCTACGGCAGACGGTTCCTCTGTGCCAAGCGTGGTCTGGAAGGGCGGTTTGCTTGGGTATACACCTTGGATCTGGTTCACATCGGCCGGGTTCAAAGGCGCTGCTAGAAGGCGGAGAGTGACTTGTGTCCCATGAGGAGGAGAGATCGAATGCTTGTGAAGCCTGGATGAGGGAAAAATAAGTTGGGCTGCCGATCTATTTTCCCAGCAGTTGCGTTCTAAGTGCTCTTACCGTAGAACATCCTTCGGTTCACCATATCGCGAATAGACTAGAGCCTTTGATTGCGTGTAACCATATACTGAGATGAATCTCTTTTGCCCCGAATGCGTGTTAGGTAATAGGTCTCCATGCTGGCCGGATGGCGCTGGAAAGCGAAGAGGCGAAGCTCTGCCTCTGAGGGCAAGGGAAGCACTGATACTGGAAGATCTGGTAGCTGATCGCACCACGGCACAAGAAAGCATAGTGACGTTTGGGGGTCTCGAACCCTTCTTTGAATGTCAATTGATTTCAAAGACTCAGGTAAGGTCAAAGAAGCAGCTTCGTGGAGCAATTGTTACAATTGTTGTCGTTGCTCTCGCTGGCGGCATGGAAGAAAACCCGGATGACGTCGTTTCCTAGCCGTCGGGCCGAAGGAGGAAAGCTGGGCTTTGTCATGATAATAGATACTAATTCGTGTTTATAGGCAGATTGTTGCACATTGGGATGCTACATGGGCTGAGAATATGGACGGACACGCCACTGCAGATTCTTTATCATCTAATATTTTCTTCCTGGAGGACATGGAGTGCCTGGTTTGCTGGCGTCGGTCTTCCAATGTATATTTTACACGTAGGCATGCGCCGGCGCAAAGAGGCTATCTAGTAGAACGATCAAATTCAACTTGAGTGAACCATTATCAGGCGAAATGGTTCTCTCAATTCCTTCATACTCCGACGACTACGGAGGGCATTTGATGAAGTCGTGCCGATCAGATACCGAATCCTCGCGAGATTGCTCAAAACAACCATCCCGACACTTCGCCGAAATATGGTGGACTTCCTACCCACCGCATGTACCTAAAGTCTCCCGTCTCCCGAGCCTCTGCCATCGCTATCCCTGCTACCACCTACCATCACCGCTCAGGATATCTAAATGTCCTTGTTGCGGGAAGCTGAGAAATGTATCACTAACCAAAGGTCACATGCCGCTCTCAATGCCTTCATAACAACTGTGCAGCATCCAGGACCATGGCAAGAACAAGTGAGAGATGCAGAACTTAGGAGAGAGTCGGGTAAGATCGCAGCTCTGTATTGTTCTGTTTTCTCTCTGGACTCATTCGGGAACTGACGCATGCTTTTGAGACTAAAAGGAAAATCGAAATCCAAGGTTGACGGTCGCTTGATTGCCTTTAAAGACAATATTTGCACACGCGGTTTTCCGACAACATGTGCCTCAGGGATTCTGGCTAAATTCACCAGTCCATTCAATGCGACAGTGGTGGAACAGCTGTCGGAAGCCGGCGCTATAATAGCTGGTAAGACAAACTTGGATGAATTTGGGATGGGATCTCATTCTATCAATTCATGGTTCGGGCCCGTCAGAAGTCAGCGTCAGAACCATGATGGACGAATTCTCTCAGCTGGTGGAAGTTCTGGTGGAAGCGCCGTCTCCGTCGCTACAGATCAATGTTATGCGTAGGTGCTTTTACTCCCGAATTAGTTGAATTTCCGTCCTTGCGAGGCATGCCGGAGTGCTGAACAGGGCGTTATAGGGCTCTTGGAACAGACACTGGTGGTTCGGTTCGACTTCCAGCTGCCTACACGGGCACAGTCGGCTTTAAGCCGTCTTATGGATTGGTCTCGAGATGGGGAGTCGTGGCATACGCTAACTCACTGGATACTGTTGGCATCCTGGCCAAAAATACCTCCAGGGCTCGCGATGTATTCCGTATGTGTCTCTGCACTACCCTCTCGCGATGTATCCGTTTGCATTGGAATCTAACAGCTCGAACTCAGGCATTGTGAATCGGCACGATCCACGCGATCCTACCAACTTGTCTCCTCGCTCTCGGTCTCGCATAGCTTCGCACCTCCAGCAATCCGCTCTCGTGTCTCGAATGACCTCGTCTCCTTTGAGGATCGGCGTTCCTATTGAATACAACATATCCGAACTCTCTGCTTCGGTGCGACGCGCCTGGGCTCTCTCGATAGCTTTTCTGAGAGAGCAGGGCCATACAATTCACCCTGTCTCACTTCCCACAACAAAGCTAGCTCTCTCAGCATATTACGTCCTTGCCCCAGCCGAAGCATCCTCAAACCTCGCTAAATATGACGGCATCAGATACGGTTCTCGCTGCAACGGTCCGGATTCTGGTGGACAACCCGACAGCTATCTATACGCCAAAACTAGAGGGGACGGATTCGGTCCCGAAGTAAAGAGGCGAATCCTACTCGGCGCCTTCAGTCTGAGCGCCGATGCCATAAGCAATTACTTTATTCAAGCGCAGCGCATCCGCCGACTGGTCCAGCGCGATTTCAATGCTGCCTTCAGAGCAGAGCAACCGATGGCCCCTTCCCGCCGGAATGTAGATTCTGAGTTGAAATCAAAACAAGCAGATGTCGACGTCCTGATCTGCCCCACCGCCCCTTCGTGTCCTCCACAGTTAGCAGACCTGCTTGAAACAGATTCCGTTTTCTCGTCCTTGAACGCATACACGAATGACGTGTTCACAGTACCTGCAAGCCTGGCTGGTCTACCAGCTGCGTCTGTTCCGGTCAGTGTCGGCTGTCGGGACGAAGGTTCTGGCGATGCAAAACTTGCTGGAATACAAATTATCGGACAATACGGGGACGATGAGCTTGTTCTTAGAGTGTCGGAGATATTGGAGGGCAAAATATTTTGATGTAAGGTAGCCTTGTCTTTCACCTCGATACCCTTAATCAATCTCTAGTTGCCGACTACATAGCTCACCCTAGACCCAATTCCAAGCGAGGTTTAGTGGAGCAGAGCACGTAATATACATTGTATTCGAACACCTTGAAGTTTCAAGACCGAGATTGTAAAAACCATATCAGCTGTACTTGTTCCGGCAATCTATTGTGGAAGTTTTCTTCGATCTTGAATATTTATTCATATGTATTAGCGGCCTTGCTTCCTACGAGCATCCCTCGTCCGAAAGCTATGTTTAACTGATTGAAAGATCTCTAGAGGAACTGAATCTGAAATGGCGGGAGACAGATACGGCTCGGACCAAGCCAATGCCAGCCTGATCACGAGGACATATGGGTCTCAAGTCAGAACATCTCAACGTCTTCTGTCGCGGCTGTGTTCTCTAAAGGAGCTGAGGGTGTCCCGGCGTTGAGAGAACCCTCCTGGCCCACACCGAGAGCATCGTCGGTCGGCAAATGGCCTGCGCCCACGTTGGTGACGGCGGCTTCCAATCCATTGAGAACATTTTCCGTGTCTCCAAATTCTGCGTCAGGAACTGAATCCATTCGAGGCTCAAACGCTGCTCCGACTCCGCCCTTCAGAACTTCGGATCCTCTAACGGCACCGGCGCCGGCGCTGTCAACTTCTGCATTGCCAACAACATCACCGTCGACACCACCCCAAATGAGCATTGCTTCGACCTCATCAACAATATCAGCCACGACGTCTTCAGCAATCTGCTCATTGAAGCGTTCGCCGATCCCCCGGACAGGTTCGCCATTCTCTGCGTGAGACGGTGGTCCAACCCACCAGGGTCCTTCAAAGCGACATTCCACGGCACCACCGCCATAGCAGCTGACAGCGGGGTAGTAGCCAATCATTCCGTCATCGGCGTTCTCTCGCTCACCAATGCCTAGGTTATTGGTTCCGTTCGCAAGTCGGCTGGCCGGTGGAAGGAACGCATACAATCCTTTGAATGGAGTACCCATCTTCTCTCCATTTTTGAAGATTGTGATGCTCGAACCTGGCAGCGTGCGTAGAGAGGGGTCTTCGCTGTTGAAAGGCGACGGTGGACCAAATGTGGGTGTCTCTTTGAGGTTGAACGCATAGTCCCGTAGATGTTTTGTAGAGAATACGTTTGATTGCTGCCAGCAGAAATCGGACTTATAGTGGAAGGGTATGCGATCCCGTATAAAATTTGTCCATGTGAGAGCCTCTGATGTCGGTGAAGTCCCATCTCCGTCGACAGCAGGATCATACGTTCCCTCGACTACTTTCTTATGGAGGGACAGTGGTGGAAGCGTGATGAGCATGCCGATAACGTCCCCTTCGCGAATTGATTCACCTTTCGGGAAAAAGTACTCGCAGCGCATTCTATTGACCACTTCGCCGTTTACATCACGGATTCCGTATCCGTAGCAGTCAACACCCACGTTCGCATCAAGATCAGCCTCCCGTCGTGCAAATCCAAGACGAACGTGACCCCTTGGCGTGCCTTGAGAAGATCCGTTAGCTGAGATAGCTTGCGAATTATTCGGAATCCCGTTGATAACGCGCGCCTCGTAATAATATGCCCCCTCGCGCGCACAGACATTAGCACGTGCAGTATGCCATGCACTGCTGGCTGTTACCGCTTGTGCGTCCTCACTGAAAAAAATTGCTGCGGGCGAATCCTCGAAACTGAACCGGGCATGATAAGGAGGAACGTCGGTCTGACGGTACTTGATGTGCGGAAAGCTTGGATCGGCTATGGCATAGCTATAACGAAAGCCATTCTTATTTGTGAGTTTGTCAACAACCTCATAGAAGTCCCAGCTCTGACCGAGCACATCTGATGTTTTGCGGTTCACAAAACTCAGTTGACGAGGCTGCGGCGGTAATAGGTCCGAAGACCTGGGTTCGGCGAGCAACAGGGGTCTGAGAATGCTGATATCGGAGCTAGGAACAGCGGCGTTCGGGACAACCGCGGCTTTCTTCTTAGGCGGGATGGATTCCTGGTCGAGACCCTTGGCCTCTCTTTTTTTCCGGCTATCGCGCTTGTTGCGTTTCGATCTTGTGCCATCGGCTTGCACTGATGCATTGCTGGGAGGGGCAGGCGAGGATCGTGCGTTCTGGTCTGTGATTGCACCACTAAAGAAAGGTGTGGTCCCTGGAGGTAAAATCGGAGAATTGATGTTGGACGAAGGGCCAGACGACCCTGCCGGCTGTATAGACGCCATGCGGACGTCAATGCTGGTTTACGAGAAAATGTGACCTGACGAATGGCAACAACAGGCGCACTGTGCGCGGCTCAAGTCAAATAACCACAACTCAATACATTATCCGTATGTCTGATTGCGGCCTGCGTGAGACGAAGAGCTGTCGCGAGAACCTTGTTGCGTGGGAGCGAGAGGTAGAAGACTTGAGAATAGGCTTGAAGGGACAGTCTATATATCGCGTCCGAAATCGGTTAGGATTCGGGAGAATGTGATACGGGTCATGTAGAAGTTAGGTAGGAACCTATCAGCGAACATCCGCGCGTTAGACCATTGATATGCTGCAATGCAAGGGAAATACTGAATCATGGTTGACTTTGCAAAGATAAATAACTCCATGGGGTGTAACCGTGTAAGAGCAATTCAAGCCAATTGGATTCTCAACTCACAGCTCTGCTTTCAGTACTTAATGGATTCAAGATCCTGATGGATCTCCGATTCCGCTCGCAAGGTGTGATAGAACGAGTCTCCCACAAGTTCAGGTTCGAAGGACCCAAAGCAGATGATGTAGAGCAAGGCGCCTTAGTATGATAGTCTTGGTAGACTAATAATAGGTCCTTGTCACCAAGAAGAAATAAAATCCCGTCTTTCCAGTATTCAACAAGGGCGAGATTGAAGAGCAGAGGTTTGGAGTATATTATCTGAAAGCGGTCAAGATCAAAACTCCGGCAAAACCAAAGTCATTATTCAACCTTGTTTCTGTGGAGCGGGGCACGGGGCGGTGGCATAACTGACCATTTAAAGTGAAGTATTAGCAGGCGGTAAGCTCTAATTCCCAAAATGTAGGTACTCTGTAACTACCTACATAGGTGCCCACCTCTCATAAGGTACCTTAATAATGGGAAAAATCTCCAACTGTCTGGCAGAAAAAGTCACCAAGTCACATGATCTTGAAATTTACACACACTTTCCATTGGATCGCATCCAAGTGAGAAAAAAATAAGAGTTCTAGACGTCGCTTTTCAGCTTCAATATATTTCCCTCTTCGCTTGGGTACAAGGTAATTCAGTCTACCCTTAATGGCTCTAGGAGCAATAACTAACATTTCTTGAATTCGGAAAGTGAAAGCACACCATGCCCAAAGCAACATCCTCTCGAGCTGCAGCTGCAGCCCGCAGGCACAATCCTCTGGCCGAGGATATCATAACCTCGGGCCATCTACGAACTCAATCCAGCAAGAAGAGCAAGCGTCAAGGGCGGCAAGATGAGGATGGTGAAGATGGCGAGCGTTACATTGACGCTAAGATGACGAGAAAGATCTTGCAGATTGGGCAAGAACTGGCAGAAGAAGATGCCGCCGAGCACAAAGCTGCTATGGGTGCAGCGAATATGGCAACTAATTCAGCCTTTGATTTTGAGTCGAGATTTGAAGACGATGAAGCTTTATCAGACGATGATGAGAAGTTTCGCGAAGATCAGTGGGGCGATGAAGAAGAGGAGATCGAGGAAGTGGTAGGTGGTCTCTGCTCAAAGAAATATAACTTCCCTTCGCTTAACAATATTGCCTTAGGAGGTTGATCCAAATGACCTTGATATGTTTCACAAATTTGTTCCGGGTGGCGACGAAGATCCTATATTCAATCCTCGAGGAACCGATACAGGTGGTCGGAGCACCAACCTGGCCGATCTCATATTGGAGAAGATCGCTGAGCATGAAGCGAAGCAGTCCGGCAATGGTGGACCTATGATTCAAGGTGGAGGATTGCCCGAAGACGCCGTTCAGATACCCGCAAAAGCTATTGAAGTTTACGAAAAGTGAGTACATCCGTCTCATCCATTCGCATGCTCATTGTGCTTACGAGCTTTACTTTACCAGGGTCGGTATGATACTGTCTCGCTACAAGTCCGGGCCTCTTCCCAAACCCTTTAAGATTCTCCCCTCTGTCCCCAATTGGCCAACTCTTCTTTCTATCACTCGCCCCGAGTCGTGGACAGCCAACGCTGTTTATGCCGGAACTAGGATTTTCATTTCATCGAAGCCAGCCGTTGCACAGGAGTTCATATCGACAGTGCTGCTTGACCGTGTTCGGGAGGAGATTCACGAAACAAAGAAGCTAAATGTCCACACCTACAATGCTCTGAAGAAAGCGCTGTACAAACCAGCTTGCTTCTTCAAAGGTCTGCTGTTCCCGCTGATATCAAGTGGTACTTGCACTCTGCGGGAGGCGCACATCGTCTCCTCTGTCATTGCACGTGTATCTATCCCAGTATTGCACTCTGCGGCTGCTCTACTTCGCATGTGCGACCTGGCCGCGGAACAGTCTCTCAAATCTCTCGAAAGCACCGGTGCGGTGAATGTCTTCATCCGTGTATTCCTCGAGAAGAAGTACGCGCTCCCATATAAGGTAATTGACGCTCTCGTTTTCCATTTTCTGCGCTTCCGCGCTAGCGACAATGCCGAGGACTCGATGATGACCGATGGACCGTCTGGGGCTGCTACCAAAGCGTATAAGCTCCCTGTTCTTTGGCACCAGTCATTATTGGTATTTGCCCAACGTTACCGCAATGATATCACTGAAGATCAGCGCGAGGCTCTTCTTGACCTGTTGTTGGTTCGGGGGCACAAGGATATCGGCCCCGAGGTGAGACGGGAATTGTTGGCAGGTAGAGGGCGCGGCGTAGTTGTGCCCGACCCGGAAAAGCAGGGTGCTCTTGACGCTGGCGATGACACGATGGATGTTACGTTTTAGCCAAAGGCATTGACTCTGATGAACCGTCTCGAAACGGTTCTATGCTGTCTTGCCATGTTTTCTGTTCATGAGTTTCTGTGACTGTGATGGGCGTTGAGGTGTTCAGAAAACCGACCTTTTGCATATATTCCCAGGGCGCTAGGAAATCTGATCATTAATGCTACCGTTGCTCTTCCTAAGAGAGTAGTACTGATAAAGGAGAACAGAATTTTCCACTGTCAGGATGAAAACCATGTAGGCAATAGAATATGCATTGGATAGTGCCTTCGCCATCACCTGTCCTTATCGCGTTGAGAAATTCATAATGGAATGCTCCATGATGCAACCCCATTAGTACCATGCAGAGTACTGTTCCTCATACTCCTCTCATCCCCTGTAAATTCTCATGATTGACTAACGAACAAAATGTGGGCATTCCCTGGAATTCTCATGGCCGGAAGCATATTGACTGTGCTTAGCGCAAGAGAGTGGCCACATGAATATTCTGCAGTACTAATTTCAATCTGTTCTGTAACACTGCATTCATAGCCGACCAGCTACGTACTTGGAATATCTATCTAGGGGTTGATAATAAGGCTGAGACAGTGACGCTCATCCACTGAGGTCAATAGCCTCAGACATCGTACATGTCCTTCGATGATATCCCAGCATGTGGTAGATACTTCGAGCATTGGGCTCCTGGACTTCCTTGTCGCAAGTTGCTCTGGCATAATCAAGAATCAATCCTGTTGGAATTTCAGTGTCAAGGGGGGATACACTATCCTCGAGCAACACTAGTAGCTTGGCCCTTTGCTCAAAGTCCAGATAGGCAGGGGCTTTATTTATTGAGCTTGCAATTTCGAGGCCCCTCATGAAGCAGAATAAGACAAACATTAAAGCACTTAAACTACAGAATATCTACAGAATAGTCTGGATATTCAAAGCAGTGAATGATAATTCTCTTTCTGAGGTTTGGAGAGCCTATACTGCAGATACATATCTCATAGTACTAATATACAGTATCTAGTAGATAAATCTATCTAGTTCTCTACAGTTCTCCTTTCGTGATCTGTCTATGGGATATTATTATTGGAAAATTATCCTCTATGAATAATAAAGTGGCACAGTCAATACTAATAGTATAAGCCTGATATTAATAGAAGTGCCCTAATAAGAATCCCTAAATCCTAATGGCTATCAAATCTATTATATGGAGTAGTTACCTTTTCTATCTAACGCTTCATAATCCGCAGCGGGGTTGCCACTAATTTACCCCATACCATTAACTACTAGGTACTAATTACTCCGTACCTAGGTGGGTAACCACATTCACCAGGGGCATCAACTATCAAGTATTCAAGTAGTGTTTCATGTGGCATTTATCTAGAAACTGCCTAGGTCTACATTCAATTAGTCCAACTCTATAGAGTGTCTGTGTCAAGTAGCGCCTGATGGACTAATTCCAGATTCACAGCCTCACAGGAGTTCTGGCTGCGCCTGGTGGAACTTTGGGTGTTTCAGGTGTTGAGACGCTTGACTCTGGGATGGAGAAGCTTACGGAGTAGATACTCCGTAGAGGGGCTGCATTTCCAGGGATAGCGAGAGGGGCCCAGAGAAGAACCGTCGGGCCAGATTAGAGAAGTACCATACTCTGTACTCCGTACATTGCTCGCATTACACTTCTAATACCGTCATTATGGGCGTGATTGCACGCCGGTGAGCCCTTAAGGTGTGGGATTCTCGTAATTTTGTGAAACATTACTGTTATTATGCTGACGGGGGCAACTCCGCCCCCTTGCTGACAGAACTGACCACGCTGGCCTTTTTAAAGGGTCACCTTTCCCCATCACAACTGAACCAGTTCAACCAACTTCTGAACACTTGTCCTTTTGTTCCCTCTGGTCGTTCCCACTACCTTATTCCACCACATCAACAGACCTCCGGCGCCTCGCTCCGGGTTTGACCGTTATGACAACGTGGCTTTTGCTTTCGTAAACCGGGCAAGTGGACGTCGTCATCAGGTTACTTCATCCCATACAAGGCGTGGTCTCTGTATCATCTTTCCTGAGATACTCGCAGAGAGCTGCAAATACCTGTGATCTTGTCTACCGGATCAACTCATCACGCTTACAAGATGGAAGACAACTACACTTCAGTAGTAGAGTCCTTGCCTGGTACACCAGCATCGGCTATCCCGTTGCTCACAGTCTCGCCTGCGGATACGTCGTTGAAGGCGCCAGAAACCAAGGTGCAGGAGACGAAAACTGAAGAGAAGAAGCCACCCAAGAAACGGAAGTCATGGGGACAGGAGCTACCAGTTCCAAAGACCAACTTGCCTCCAAGGTATGTTCTATCGCGTCCGACGAAATCAGTTGGGACAAATGGCTTACATTTCATGAAGAAAACGAGCCAAGACAGATGATGAAAAGGAACAGCGCCGCATCGAGCGCGTTCTTCGAAACCGTGCGGCGGCACAGACATCTCGCGAGCGCAAGAGACTCGAAATGGAGAAATTGGAAAACGAGAAGATCCAGATGGAACAGCAAAATCAATTCCTCCTCCAGCGTCTATCGCAGATGGAGGCTGAGAACAATCGGTTGAGTCAACAACTCGCCCAGTTAACTGCTGAGGTTCGAGGCTCTCGTAGCAGCACTCCCAAGCCAGGTTCTCCTGCCACAGCATCCCCAACTCTCACACCTACCTTATTCAAGCAAGAGGGTGATGAACTTCCTCTTGAACGAATTCCATTTCCTACTCCCTCAATCACCGATTACTCGCCAACTCTACAGCCTTCCAGTCTGGCTGAGTCCTCCGACGTGACACAACATCCTGCAGCGGTGTTGTGCGACCTGCAGTGTCAGTTGGCGGACTCGAAGGACCTGGAAGTGCCCTCCCCCTCTTTGACCTCGGCTCTGGCGTTGAACATGACGCTGCAAGTGACGTTGCAGCTCCTCTTTCTGACGATGACTTCCGCCGCCTATTCAACGGTGATTCATCCACTGAGCCAGATTCTTCGGTCATTGAAGACGGGTTCTCCTTTGACATTCTCGACACGGGAGATCTATCAGCATTTCCATTTGATTCTATGGTTAATTTCGACTCCGAGCCTGTCCCCCTCGAAGGCATCGAGCCGGCCCACGGTCTTCCGAATGAGACTTCTTACCAGACTTCTAGCTTGCAACCCAGCCTTGGCGCGTCCACTTCGCGATGCGACGGGCAGGGCATTGCAGCTGGCTGTTAGTGAAAGTGTCTCTCGGGGAACCTGGTCCGCCGGTGATGACGCGGGCCGACTGAACTGGGAGTCGTTGTTGACCATCGCTTGGGCGATAGATCATTTTGAGCGAACGAGAGGTCGAAGACAGATTCTCTTTGGTGCGAAATTGGAGCGAGGTGCGCGGCGTGATACTTTGGGTAACCGCCACAGGAGTCCACGGAGTTCATGGAGTTCAAAGAGATTGAGCGAGACGTTGACGTCTCTGCTGATGGGTAAGGACCGGTGAATTTCTGGGATGTAATATAGTGTATCTTTTCAATCGAGAGCAACTGGCAACTGAGATGCTGGTCGTTTTGCTGTTCCTCAAAATGATCCTCTTTCATGTCGTAAGTTCGATCACGCTTCATACAGTAAGAGATCATTTCGTTTTTCTGTAACCTGCACTTGCTTTAAGAAACAGTAGCTACTTGATTTCTGGAGGTCGAATTTTTGGGAGGATTCTCGTAGATTGTCACCTACTTCGGAGATTGGGATGACGTTGCCACGCAGCTTTGACAGTCGTATCAACGATATCCCCACCTATCCTAATCGAGAACTTGGAATCACGGCTGCATTGTTGCCTCCCGCTTTGCCGCCTCCAACGAATCTGTCTATTCAGCTTCGATTTGTCACTTCGCATTCTGGATACTTGATAGCGATTTCATCTCTCCTGATTTTAACAATTTTGTTCTGTACTTGGATCTCAGCCAAAATGGTTCGGAAGGATCCTATCTTCGAAGCCCGCACCAATGTCAAGGTGAGCTCCTGGATTCCCACCTGCGCGGAGTACTCTCAAGTGCTATGCTCTCAACTGTTAGGAAACAGAAAAAAAATATCTGACGAATTTTCCCCATTTACAGTTGCACTCGAATCGGCTTAAGAAGGAAGCTGCTCGCGCTGAAGCAACATTCAAGTCAGAAAAGGCAAAGGCCGACAAGGCTATGAAGAATCGCGAGTTTCAAATTGCCCGCATCCACGCTGCCTCTGCCGTACGAGAGAAACGAAGACAAGTAGCCCTCAGAGCCGAGGCTGCGCGGGCAGACGTCATAATAAATGAACTTAAAGCCGCCCAGAGTACTCGCGATACATCCCGAACACTTGCTCTGGCCTCAAGAGGCTTGGATGCGGCGTCGAAGAGTGTCAATCTTGAAAACCTGGTGTCTCATGCAAATAACTTCTTAGCGCGATCGGAAGATTTCAAAATCGCTAGTAGTGCGATAGAGGATGTCGCTCAAGGTGTCTCTATGCAAGAGTATGGTGCCGAGGGCGAGACCGAAGTTGATCGTCTCATGGAACAGCTTGCAGACGACGCGGGTGTGGACATGCGCTTAGCCTTGGATGCTGATACAGCTCCCAAGGAAGACGTCAAAGAGCAGAAGCAAGCCGATTCGGAGCTTGAGGACGGGTTGGGAGCGAGGCTACGTGCTCTCAGAGCTGCAAGCTGAAAGTAATGCTTGTCTTTCTTTTGTTACCCTCTAGCGCACCGCCGACAGCTGGCTGATCACTTTACATGTTACAAGCGACAACTGAATGTCGCCGTCTGCTTGTGGCATCTGTCAGACTTGCTTTGCCCTGTTTTCTTCCGATGGATATTGACGAAGTTATGCCCCCTAGTTTTGATTATCCGTCGTTCTCGCTTTCTATACAAGCCCTCCTGCATTTGCTGTCGCAGTCTCATGTTCAACTTCTTCTGGGGTCCATCTTGTTTGGCGTAGGCTTCGGTGATACTGAATACTGGTTTCGATTTTTCGCAATTATTTTCTTCTTATGCCGTCGCCAAACTCTAGCTTCACATCTTATCCTGCCGGTACTTCATTTTCCTTATGTATCCTAATGTCTCCTGGGATACAACCCGGTTGCATAGAGCCAACATGACCTTAACTCTCATTATTGATCAAGGCATTCAAGAACGTAGGCTGACCTGAAAATAACATCAGCAAGTTCAAAGTCCATCCCTCTTGTTGTCTATATCTAGCAATCAATCACTGTCCAGCTTTAGGTTTTCTCTGCGTTTAAGGGCTAGGTACGAGTAGACCTGGGGTACACGACACGCCGGGGCACTAGATAGATACCGTCTACTCACATCAAAATGAGAGTGGCGTTGATCGTCTCTTTCAAAGGACTTACTGCCACGCTCACACCTGCGTCTGCGTCCCTCTATGGGAGAGTACCGAGCAAGTATTTCGACCAAAGGAAAGGGAAAAGTACTCCAGTGTCACCAAAATATCAACAGAGTTATGGAGTCATGGCTGTCTCCCGGGTACCTTTCTAGGTACGTATTTTCTGCCTTAGTACGGAGTATGCCCGTAAGCAGTGAGACAAGGTAGTATTCTAAGTTTACTGGCTTAAAGGGGATAATATGAATGCAATTTGCCAAGCAATGACTGAGTCGCTTAAAAGAGCCCTTGGTGATTGTGTCAATTTCCTCCCAATGAGAAGCAAGTGAGTCCATGTGTCTAGACCCTTTCTAGGTCCCTTTTCCTAGCGATGTTACCTTACTAGTACCTAATTGATCCTAGTGTAGGGCCTTAAAGTACGGTTAGACACTTAGACTCTCTCTCTAATTATATACCTGGTAAGACTGCTTGGTGGTACATATCTGGTTAAGTCGTCCTCTTCCTCATTTCCTCAGACTTTCTCTAGTCTAGTTTCAAGAACCTCGCTAGTTGGCCACTCACTGACTGGCCGGATGAGGAAAAAATTGAGCTAACTGTACACCATGATCAGCCCGGCCTTTTTTTCTTGTCCCTTTTCTAAGGTTCGTCCAATTACCACGCCTGGGAAGATATCCTAGTTTCGACCATGTCCACCCGCAAAGGCATACACCGAGCGGCTTATGCCGCAGAGAGTTAGAGAGTAGACACCCTGGACCCCTTAGCAAAAAGCGAGAGCCTCAATCTGGTGAGCCTGTTGTTCAGGCAGTGCCCATGTGTGGCGCGATGTATTTTCTCCAAAAATGAGATGGGTGGATTTCCTCGATCGGATTTTCTCTCCTTCTGTTTGATTCTTTTCTCAGTCAGTCCTGTTCTCTCGTTTGACCTTCTGGGAGCGCAGTTCCCAGGCACAGCCAAGATGATGGCACCTTCGCACTCGTTTGTACTTGCATTTCTGTCCCTCATTTTGCATCAATCTTCTTTCGCCTTCGCTGCCCCGTGGATAGTCACCAAAGTGTATGAGCAGGATGTCTACACTTATGATTATAGCTACAAGACCACAACAAGGACTCTCATTGATGAAATATCGCCGACAGCGTCGCCGATGCCTGCAGCCATTTCAACAACAACTTCTGTGACAAGCGACAGTTATGGCGATGCTGTCACAGTTGTTCAAGTGCTGTATCCATCTGGTGCAGGGACCGAGTCGACCTACAACTACTACAACTACTATGACTCAAATATCATCACGCATTACTATGTGAACATGGTATACACAGCGCCAACATCCTGCTCGTCGCAGTGGACCCTGACCACCGCAATTCCGGTCAATGTTCCCTACGCCATTGAAGATGCTTTACCCGCGACATCGATGTCAACCAGCTACTCCGTTGACGATAGCCAACCCTTTCAACCAACCACATACACCAAGGCTCTTGCATTCATTGATCCTACACAAGTGCCTGCATCGAGTCTGAGCATGCTCAGTAACTCCTACAAGCCCTACACCATGTACCGAGAGTACGGGTGCTATGACAGCAGCTCTAATAGCGGTAGCAGCTACTCGTACGATGATCCTAGTGACGGCGGCAACTGGTTCTATGACGGCTATTATTACGGGGGTATCTCTCCCCTTGGTATTCTGCTTGTCTGCCTTCTGGGATGGTTCGGAGTATGGCTCATCATCGGCCTCATCGAGAATTGGTTTCAGTTTCGACGCTTGATGAGAGGTTGGCAGGCTCGCCGAGGATTCCCAATTTCCTGGTGCATGCTCGCACCTATCGTCTCCTGTCTGCTCCTTCTGTTCTGCCGCAAAGGCTTTCAGGCTCGTACTGCCGAGGAGGCGCAGGTGCTTGAAGAGAAATGGAAGCAATTGGGACTCTGGAGAAAAGTTGGCCTGTGGCTTCGGTGGGGTTTCGGATTCAGTTATCCACCTATGCTGGGTCCTGCTCCAGTCAAGGTTGGAAGACCCTCCAAGCGGCCTGTTGCTGCCACCGCTCCTTTGCTTAGCGTATCCCCGCCACGGAGTGTCATGTCAGACGTCCACTCCGATTCGGGAAGCAATCGCGGAGACAGTGCTGCCCCTGGTCCAGAAATGACCTATATTCCGACGCCAGGGCAGACGCTGCAAGTTCCCCCTTCAATACCGCCAAACAGACAAGCCCGACAACAGCAAGCCTCCAATCAGCCCATACCTGAAAATCCATCAATGGCTAGCGGTGCTCTTCCCGCTGATCATAACACACAGGCGACAGAACCACCTAGTCAGCCCCGAACTTCATAGTCTGACATGTGTGACATGCTTTATACCTTCTGTATGAGGGAAGTAAATGATGAAAATTCTGCTATCTGAGAACCATGTTTGGCAAGCTAGACACATGACCCCTGGATCAAAAGTCGCTTTCACTTTCCCCTACTGATGTTCAAAATATCTTGCTTTAAAAGCCCCCTGTCAGTGGGAAGGTGATTAGGATGTCACGTACAACGATATGTAATATTTAATAATACAAGGAGGACAGTTGGGAGTGTTGAGAAATCCGTTCGTCCTAATTCTCGAAAACGAAGTAAGTGGGAGTTATTACATCCACAGATGACCCATGTAAAGAAAGATGTCAGCAGCGGCTAGATGAGTCTCGCTGTTGATGGTCAAGTTTTTGACTCATCCAATCACAGGGCCGGCTGGCCTAATGGTAAGGCGCTTGACTTCGGATCAAGAGATTGCAGGTTCGATCCCTGCGTCGGTCACATTTTTTTTTTAACTCGTCCAGTCACTGTTATTGACCGTGTGACGCATGCTGAGTGAGAATTTTGACCACCAGTTTGATGAGTATTGACGCGCTCTAGGGGAGTCATTCTCTTATGGTATGCATCAGATGTGGCAATGGTTGTTTCGCCACATAACCAGCATTTGAAATGGCTATAAGACACGGTATGTCTGGTCGAAATATAGCCCAGCCGGGCTAGCTCAATCGGTAGAGCGTGAGACTCTTAATCTCAAGGTTGCGGGTTCGACCCCCGCGTTCGGCTTTGTTTTTTCATTCCGCCTCAGCCTTCTTTTGCCCTCATTTCACCCCTTTTGCTTTGACGGAGGAATATTGTAGAACTTTTTTTTTTAATTGTAATTCATCTTGCATTGCATTACTTGTATCCCTGTCATGGCTTCTTTAGCGAATGGGGGTTTCTTGGACCTCGGAAAATCCAGGCACCGATAGACTATATAATTTTTCAATCAAATATGATTGCTGATCAATTCCGATACACCAACACATGTCAGTGCATTCTATATCTTATGACATACATTGTTTGTGAATATGGACAGCCACTTGAATTTCCCTTGACAGAGTTCCTATCAATATCATGCTTGGTAAATGAGCATACGGAAGTTGGGGATTTGCTCTGAAATGCTCTGAGATAGAGGTAATCGTGCCTCGGAATGTAAAGCGATGGATCCATCGCAGTCAAACAAAACGCCGCATGGGCGACAGGCTGCATGTTTGAATTGCCGAAGAAGCAAAATACGATGCAAGCGCAGCCACAAGGATATCCGCTGTGATAGATGCAAGCAAGCAAATCTGGAATGCATCGTACCCAGTCACCATCTTGGCAGACAAAAAGGTGTGAAGAAGTCAGAGTCACCGCTCCCTATGCTTATTTCTATTACAATCATACATGCTCACATCTGCTTGTAGCAAACGCAAAGGACTAGAAAAAGCGTTACACCAAATAGAGGAGGCGATCAAGCGCCCCAAGACTGATGCAGCGGGATCTGATGCTGCTCGAAAACTTATTTCAAATCTGCAAGATCTCCTTAGCAGGACACAGGGGCAATCTGCACCGAGTGAGGTCGAGGAGATATCAGACGACCCTGACCAGTCACATACGAGATCTCCTCCGCAAGATGCCACTGCTGGTGACAATCTAGCCTTGGATGACGCGGAGAATCCATTGCAACTTCTCGCCAGAGCCTCTGACCTCCAATTTTCGCCCGCCGAATGCAGTAACGCACCCAAATTGTCACCTTCATCTGTGTCACAACCGTCTATCAGATTGGATAGTAGCCACAACGAGGACGTGCCAAATGTCAGATCGTTTTTCGTCCCTGTCAGAGCGAACCTAGACCTCGGCCCGGACATGGACCCTATTGAACTGGGCCTGACTACTTTGCTCGAGGCAGAATCACTTTTTTCTTTGTAAGTCAACCTATAGACCCACTGTAATTTTGTCGGTAAATTCACCAGTTCGACAATAGCTTCTATGAGAATTTAGCCCACACGCGGTGGGGACTGGATCCGACTGTGCATACAGCGTCATTCGTACGCTCGCAGTCCGCCTTTCTTTTCACATCAATATTGGCTGCAGCTGCCCGGTTTAACCCTTCTGCAGCAGCCTTATCCAAGAGACTAACGAGGCACTGTACATCACTGGCTCATAAGGTCATTGCTCAGCGTCATCGATCGGTAGAAATCGTTTTGGCCTTCATGGTAAACATTCCATGGATGACCCCGGGGAACAGTTCTGGCGACGATGACACATGCTCCTATATTGCAATGGCTTTGACCGTTGCGTTGGACCTTTCTCTCAACAAGATAGTGACACCCCCAACAGGTTTTGATAGTACTCTCCAGAACAGGCTTGCGAAGGCTGATTGCATTGATGCAAAGAGAGCCTTGCACATGGATGGATTCGAAGCTGTTGATCCGGCTTCGGAATGGGGCCGAAGATTGTTACGCAGACGCGAGAGGACTTGGATCGCGTTATTTGTCCTCGAGCGTGGGTAGGTGCAGAAGCTCATATTCGAAGATATGCATACGGCGAGTTCGGCTAATCCGTAAATTGCAGTGTCTGTTTGGCCCGCGGACGAAGCTATACAGTCCCTCCGACTGCTCTCGTTGAAAATTGTGACAGATGGCATATCTCTGATATTGCCGATTCTCGGGATGGATCTATGAACTCTATGGCAGTTCTCCGGAGGAATTTAGTAAGATATCCGCTCGAAATATCTTCTCATGCTTGGTTGCTTGCAGACAGCTAACATCACTACACGGCAGGATGAACTCTTGAAAAAAGTGAAATCGCGGTGCGACAATTGCCGACTTGGGGACACTGGATCTGAAGCTGCTCAGTCGTACGGTCATTCCTCTACGATTTTATGGCTTTTGAAGAAGGCTCACTCGTGTCTAGGATTAAGAAACTTATCGAAGACTTCTACGATCAATGGTACGCGGCTTGGGCTCTTGAGATAGGTGGACCCTGTAAGTCTATTATAAATCTGGTCCGAATCAGCTTCAGATAGCAATTCCGTGCTAATATAGCACGCGAAAGCCCGCTGCCTTCCGCCATATGTTGAGATATTGGTAACACACACGCAACTGTCTACATATGGTGGCGTAATCAACCATCCCACAGCACCACTCGAAGTCAAGCGGTTTTTTCGCGCTGCTGGCCTCTCTTCTGCATTGAATGTCATGCGGGCAGCGATTCAAGGAGAATCGCGGCTGAAGTCCATGCCCAACAATACTGTGATCATGATTGCCTTCGCTGCATGCTCTGCGCTTAGCCTAAGTGTGATGCCAGCGGACAGCAGGTCCAGTTTGGCACCGAGCGTGCGACATTTGATAGAGGAAACGGCTGATGTCCTCGAACGGATTGGGGCCACCCCAGCTCACAGAGAAGGTGCCTCTGTCTTGTATGGACGACTGCTACGAGAGCTTGTTAGACGTGCTCATGTGGGCTCCACTTCTCAAAAAAATACCGAAGCAGTCCCGGTAGAGTCCTTACAGCCCTCCTCTACGTTGAACGATTACTGCCCCGTACCTTCAGTAACCCAACCACCAATGGATCCCGCTACGTTATGGCCGGAGACGCTACAATTCTCCGCGATGTCTGATCACCAAATTATCGATGCAGTGAACAGGGCTGACTCGGCATTCGGCATGAATATTCCTGACGTCCCACTGGATGATCTGATGAACTGGGATTGGTTCGACTTTGCCAATGCAGCCGACTTGGTTTTCGACCAATAACTCCAAAATTCCAATCACAAATACCTTAGGTACCGATTGTCCTGTGCGCTGCAAATAATGTCGAGCGTGGTTACGGAGATGTGGGTCTTGGCCTCCTGTCGGTGCCCAGAAGTAGCTCCGATTGCCGAATGGTGTGTCACTTTTCGATTTTCGATTTTCCTATGAGATGTCTTAAATGCTCTCTCAAAGCAGAGAATGTTTGTTAGAAGATCTCAATTCTCTTTCACCCCATATAAGTGACTCACGGCTCTATTTCTCGATTCTGGGTGGCATACTTCGCTTAGTGTTGACGAGGAATGGCGACTTTGCGGGTTTCAGCAATCATAGCTTCAACGCGGAGAACATTTACTGTTACCCGTCCATGGTTTCAGTTAGGGACATGTCATAAAGCATGTGTGCGACCTGTTCTTCGAACAACAAACTTTCGCCATGTACGATATTCAACTGCTACTCAGCAGCAACAGACACTTGCGCCCAAGATCGAGCGTGGCGCTTCAAAATTATTCAAAGATGCAGATGAGGCTGTCGCGGACCTCAAGAGCGGGTCTACAATCCTGAGCTCAGGATTTGGCCTTTGCGGAGTCGCAGGTATGTATCTCTCAACGAGGAGATGGGTTTAACAATTGAATTGACATTAATTAGATACACTTATATCGGCGATCAATCGCAGAGGCGTTGAAAATCTGCATTCCCTGACAGCAGTTTCGAACAACGCTGGAGCTCCTGGAAGAGGAGGACTTTCTACACTTACTCAAGCTGGACAAGTAAATCGGTTGATCCTATCTTATCTCGGGAACAACAAGGCTTTGGAGAAGAAGTATTTGACCGGGAAGATCGCTATTGAGTTGTGTCCCCAAGGAACGTTAGCCGAGCGATTACGTGCCGGAGGAGCTGGGATTCCGGCATTCTTCACTCCTACAGGGGCGCGTATGTATTTTTCTGTCGAAAGTTTCTATATACTGAATCTACCGTTCTGACTCTACTTTATTTCGCAGACACGCTACTCCAAGCCGGAGAAATACCCATCCGGCTAGATGAGTCTGGAAAAGCATTGGAGCGCGGCACGCCGCGAGAGACGAGGATATTCAATGGCAAAACTTATTTGATGGAGACAGCCCTCACTGGCGATGTAGCTATCCTTCGTGCCTGGAAAGCAGATGAGGCAGGAAACTGTGTTTTCAGGTAAGATCGTAATCCGCTAATGTCTTAGTCGACTTGCTGAACAATGGGACTTTCTTCAGGTATACAACGAAGGCATTTGGTCCGATCATGGCGAAAGCTGCCACTCTTACTATAGTGGAAGCGGAAAACATCGTCCCGGTTGGTTCCATTGACCCTAATGATGTCGACCTGCCGGGCATCTTCGTGGACCGAGTTATTCCTGCTACGGCAGAGAAGCACATCGAAATCAAGAAATTACGGTCTCCCGAAAATGAGGATGCGGGTAAGTCCTCAAGCGACCCTGCTATGGTCCAGAGAAACCGAATCGCCAGGAGAGCCGCAAAAGAGCTAAAGCAAGGATATTACGTTAATCTGGGTGTTGGTAAGTACCTGACTCTTCTCGAGCCCCTCAAGCGCTGACCCTCGTCCAGGAATTCCCACGCTGGCTCCGTCATTCTTACCAGAAGGCGTGAAAGTTTGGGTGCAATCAGAAAATGGTATTCTGGGCATGGTGGGGTAGCCTTCAGACCTGGCCAAACAACATCAACTAATGTTTATGACTAGGGACCGTATCCCACTGAAGATGAAGTCGACCCGTAAGTTCTATCCATTGGACATAGTGTATGCTTGAAATAAACAGCTTCCAGGGACATCATCAACGCTGGCAAAGAGACTGTCACCCTCATGCCAGGTGCAGCTACGTTCGACAGCACTGAATCGTTCGGCATGATTCGAGGTGGACATGTTGATGTATCCATCCTTGGGGTGAGTGAGGAACAGTACGCTTGTAAACGGATACAGTACATGGGCTAATGATAAGCAGGCCCTGCAAGTGAGCGCCAAAGGCGATCTAGCGAACTACATGATTCCCGGAAAGGTCTTCAAGGGAATGGGAGGTGCTATGGACTTGATCTCTAATCCAGACCAAACCAAGATCGTTGTCGCTACTAGCCATACCGCCAAGGACGGATCTCCCAAGATCGTCGCCGAATGTAGCCTGCCTTTGACAGGCGCAAACTGCGTCAGTACGATCATCACAGACCTCGTAAGTCTATTGACCCGTAGGCGACCGCAGTCTCTATCGCTCGACTGACCGTGGCTATCTAGTGTGTTTTCCAGGTTAATCGAAGTAAAGGGGAGCTCCTGCTGACAGAGCTCGCCCCAGGGGTAGAAGTTGAAGAAGTCCGAAGCAAGACAGGGGCGAAGTTTGCTGTTGCAGAGCAATTGGAGATCATGGAATGAAACGCTCTCAACAACTTTTGGAAATTGTACATACTTTTGGGAATTGCACATGATCAATGCTGGCTGCCGTGTAAATAACGCTTTCGTGTAGACATCATGTATAGAATTTTATGAAACATTTTCTAGAATCTTGAACAAGGAAGCGGGTGTTGCTACCATTGCCATCCTCCAGGAAGACTTGACAGGGTGACGTGCTTTGCATGGAATGAATGCACAAGGTCGATTCCGAGGGGATTGAGCAGTGGCTATATATAGTCAATGCGAAGGAAGATGTCTCTATATAAAAATATACACCAAGAGTCATGCAAGTCTATCCACATAATCACAGCTTAGAGGTCCTGAGCGGCGCGAAATTTGACCCCGCGCCCTCGCTGATCGATTGAACAATATCATCCACGCTGGCCAGTATCCAGGTATTACCCTCGTCACTTGCCAGCCACCGGGCACCTTGCTCAGTTTCAACATCATGAGCCCACGTTCCATCTTCGATTGCCTTTCGCAGACCAAACACATGCGATGTCACTTGCGGTCCCACACCAGACTGCGCACGCAAGCATGAAATCGCGACAATAGACGTCACGATTCGGCCAGCGTTAGCGCCAGTAGTCCGCCCAGCAGGATCCGACAAGAGGGCTCCATAATGGCTGTTCAGAATGTGAACGGGCAGATCAGGATGCGAATCCGCCAATTTGTTGACTAGCTTGGTTTCAAAGGGTCGGTAGATGGAGTCCCACAACGCTCGGCCGCGATTACCAATGTCACTAATATTCCCGGGATCTGGAGCTCGGGTCGGAGTACGCGATAGTTTCTTGCTGACGGATTCGGGCAAGCTCGCTTTGAAAGCATTGAGGCAGTTGATCGTCCGCGGGATGCCGTTGAAACTGATGCATTTCAGCCCCACCTCGCGCATCAGCTCTGCTGTAGCTACGCTTTCCTCCTCTGTTTGAGCCGACGCAACCAATTGAAACAAGACCGCGAGGGAATCGGGAGAATTCATAGTCATCGTGGCGGCTGTCTGTTGGTTGAGCATAACAGGATCAGTCAAAGCGACTTCAGGACAATTCGCTGGGGAGATTCATATAAGGAGCAAGTGAGGAAGGGTGACGAACCGACAATGCCAGCCATGACGGTGAGGACACATTGTTTGCTAGAGCGCTCTGCTGGATCTTCTGGTAGACGGAGCGTATATTGCGAGGGGCAGGGACAGTATTTGGCCGTGCACCCGGGGCGTTGATCAGAGCCTTGAGGCTGCTGGATAATTTCGACATATCTTCTCGATCCCTTCGAGCACCGCCAATCTAGTACTGTATGTTGCAAAATTCAAGATAAGGCGAGATCTTGGTTTTATGAGCGAGGAATTCTCCTCGATATGCCATGATCTCGATATCGGCCATTTATCCGACCAATCTGTTGACCGATGCCTCGGTGCCAAAACTGGACTCCGGGCGGTGCCGGGTGAGTCCGGCAACGACAGCGGAATAATACATAATTACAAGCGGTATTTTACCAGAAATACAGACACCTGATTATCACAGAGCGAATCAATGCCCCCAGGGCCCCAAGACTCCCACGCCAAGCTTCCGAGCCCAAAACTAAGCAACCCCGGGTTTTCTTGGTCTGGGGAAGAAAATGCGGGGGATACAAACAGCCACCAAAGTCTGTGTGGTTTCTCACCATCGGCTACAGAAATGATGGCCGAAATTGAAGTACTCCTCGCGTCTTTCTGCCGTTCTTCAATCGAATATTTAACCCAACCCCCTGCTACATGGTGCTCTTCTGATGATCTTGATTGTTTTCATTCTCTTGTTTCGCTAATGGTCAATTGCTTCTGAAGGCCAGTTTGTCCATACATATAGTCATGGATACAATCAAGCCAAGACATGAGACATTGGAAGATGTTAAACATAAGTCATTAGATGACATGGCTGTCGACGATGTCTACCGACAAAAGCTGACTCGGAGTATTCTTTTCAAGCTGGACACGAGGTTGGTCCGCATCCGACGTCTATGGGTATTAGATAGCTAAAAATATCCCGCGATAGGATTCTTCCTGTTCTGGCTCTTCTTTTTTTATGTTCATTCCTTGACAGGTAAGTGAACAGAATATCTCTTCCTTCAGTACCAGCTTCACTTCATTGAAGATTGACCCAAATGATTCTTTCAGGACAAACGTGGGAAACGCAAAGATTCTTGGTCTTCAACACGATCTAAATATTACTGGTCATCAGTACGACATAGGTCTTACAGTCTTCTATCTCACATATATCTGCAGGTGAGCTTCGATGATTCAAAGCTTCTGATTATTTGCTGAGCGGGTGCCGGTAGCGAGCTCCCGAGCAATTTGATAATCAAGAAGGCGTCACCGAAGATTTGGCTACCTACACTCACAATGGTCTGGGGAATCATCACCATGTGCCTGGGCTTTGTGCGTAATTTTGCGGGCTTTGTCGCCGTTCGTGCCATACTCGGAGTAGCAGAGGGAGGACTGTTGCCTGGCATGGTATGTGAAGCTTATCTCTGACCCTCCTCTCTGATGCGGGCTGTGAGTGTTTCAATGAGCGAGGACTAAGACTCCGTCAGGTACTCTACCTGTCTTTCTTCTACAAACGTTCCGAATTAGCCCTTCGCATCGGCCTATTCTACACGGCAGCATCATTATCGGGGGCTTTTGGAGGTACAACCTAGACTCCTTCTGGACCATCCTTTCAAGTGGTGATTACTGACGCGAAGTACCTCATTCTTGATAATAGGACTTTTGGCTCGGGGATTGGCTGAAGTTGGACCACGAGGTGGTCTTGAAGGATGGCGCTGGATCATGATCATCGAGGGTCTTTTGGTAAGTTAATTCTTCGAACAAAAACATCCGTGCTATTTCTGATGCCTTCTAGACTTTCGCATGTGGCGCTCTCAGTTACCTCTGCCTTCCCAACAATCTAGAAACGGCAACTTTGTTGACCGTCGAAGAACGACAATTCGCCCGTGAAAGAATGCTACTCGATAGTCCATCTGTGCCAGAAGGGTATGTCGACACTTTCGCCAAATTTCCAACCCAGAAGCCGCATGTCCTCCTGATATCGACTTCCAAATTGAATTCCTGCTGACGTTACACAATAGAACTCTTGAGGCTGAACAGGAGGCCTTGAGGTGGTCCGAGGTTGTACGAGGTGTACTGGACTTGAAAATGTGGCTGTCGGCAACAGCGTACTTTGCTATCTTGTCTGGGTTATATTCTTTCGGCCTTTTTGTGAGTCGACTCTTGACTACCACCAAAGAAATAAATATCCTTGCTCATGACAGGAATCTAGCTACCTACCATCATTCAGGAAAGCGGCTTTGCGAACGATGCGAACAAGGTGCAGCTTTGGACTGTTATTCCCTACGCAGTCGCAGCTGTAATCACAGGTGGGCTCTTTGATCATCAATCGATTCAGGTTCACTCAGTTGCTGACCGCATGCCTTTTTTCGGTCCAGTCGTTGTGGCTCTCATCTCAGACCGGTTGCAACTTCGTGGTGTTATCATGTTGTTTACGCTGCCGATTGCGATTGCTGGTTACGGAGCAATTGCCAACATCGAGTCCGCCAAAGTCAAGTATGGGATGACCTTCCTCATGGCCACGGGGATGTACAGCAGCGTCCCGTGCATCCTGGTTTGGAATTCCAACAACTCCGCTGGGCATTACAAAAGAGCCACTACGTCGGCAATGCAGTTGGCAATTGCAAATTGTGGAGGGTTTGTTGCCAGTGAGTCTTCTGTTCCTCTTTCCCTGCTCTTGCTTGCTGGAGTCAAGGTCCTGAACTAACATGCGCGTTTTCTATCAGCATTCAACTATCCCGACAAGGATAAGCCACTGTACCATCGAGGTCACACAATCATTCTCGGCCTGCTTATATTCGCATGGGTCATGTAAGTGCAACACCTCTGTCTATAGCGATTTAAAGCAGACCAACTGATCTTGTCTTCCAGGATCCTATTGAATGTCTTATACTGCGCCAAAATCAACAAAGACAAGTCGCAGGGCAAATATGCACAGTATGCAGGATGTAACGATGATAGGGATCCACAATTCAAGATGATTTTGTGAAGAAGTCTGTGCCTGCATACTGTATTTAATGAAGATGAGATTTTCAATAATCACAGCTCGTCCTTGGTATATAACCTATTCGCATATGGAATATGAAGATGTGATATGACAATGAGAACTTCGTCAGGACTTTTGTTGTCAACACTATGATCCCAGGAGTTTCCTGAGAGTTTCCATCTGTACAACGGATAAGAAAATGCATTGCAGTAGGATGATCTGAGATACCACATGGAACTGCCCAGCTAAGTGTTGTAATTCGCATAGAAACAGCCCAGAGCTAAAGGCTACGTTTTCGCAACCAGACATCTAAGCGCTCTCTCCGGGCTGATTCGAGGCCTTCCGTCGCGCAGGCTCTCTCCCCGCAAAGCTTATCAGCATACCAATATCATAGGTCGCTTTCAGGATACCTGCAAGCGTGAAGGAAGCACCGAAAAGACTATGATCGGCCATGACACCGGTGATGAGCGGCCCTAAGCTCTGACTGCATGTCTTGACGACGTTGATGGCGCCCATGATAGCAGTGCGCTTTTCGGGCGGAAGAGCAGCGGCCAAGAAGGCAGAGCGTGGCGCAACATCCATGTTCTGTGAACAGGCACGGAGGATCAAAAAGGCCAAGGCTGCCGGTAGAGCGGAGGGAACTGGGATGAGCGCCAGACAGATGGCGGATGGCAGGTGGGTGAAGACCATGGTCTGTGATATAGTCAGAAAACTGAGCGGCAATGGAAGAATGCAATTAAAAGCGAACAGCGAACCTTGACATTGCCGATGCGTTTGGCTATGGAGGACGCGACCAGCACAGATGCGGCGGAGATTAGGCTGGTGGTAAAGAAGATCGAGCCGAGCTCTCCCTCGGGCAAAGAGAATTTGCGCTTGAAGAAGTATGTCATCCAGGATCTGTGGAGTACGGTCAACTCGATGTGTGTTGTCATCTTTATGGTGCAACTAATACGCACAATGAGGCCAACCCTGAGGCGAACGAGTCCAGACCGAATAAGACGAAGAGTCTGACGACCAAAGAGATGAGATCACTACTGCCGAAAAGGGAGAAGAACGATTTCTTCCGATTGTTCTCGCTATTGGCTCTTTCGCCCAGGAGAGGCTGGGTTTCTGGACCGTCGGCTTCTCGCTGTTGCTGTTGAGAGGCAGTAGCACCATTCTTGTCCTTTTTGACGGCTTCAACCTTGTGACTTAGGCTGATGGAAAGCAGAAACTTGACTGCACCAACCCCGGCATATGCGAAAAAAACAACCTGGCATGCGTGGAGGTAATGCCACCCTCTGGTAGTTTGCAGAAGGTTGATGATCCAACCGCACACCATCATTCCGAGGGCGGTGCCTGCGTTACCGATCAGAGAGTACCAGACGAAGATATCGCTCAGATGCTCATGGGCAGTAAGATGAGCCAGTGTAGATTCCTCAACAGCTCGAAAAGGACCGATCTCGTTACCACTACCAAATCCAGGAGCGTGAACAAGATGAACAGGACATCGTCCCAGAACCAGGTCAGCACTTACCTGGGACTGATGACACCGAGTACTGCAGCGGCTAGGAGAATCCAGTAATTGCCAAATAGACCAAAGACGATACCACTGCAGACCATGAGCGCAGACCCCAAAGCCAGGACTGCTTTGCGGCCCATTGCATCCGCGAAGAGCGTGAGGAAAAAGCTGATTGCGACATCCCCAGCCAGAGTCAAGGTCATGAATAAGCCAATACGGTCATCTGAGATACCCAAGGCAGACAGATATGAAGCTAAGATCAGAGTTGAACCTCCATAGGCGAAGAGTCGGATGAAGCGCTGTGCACAGAGAAGCTTGACGTCTAGTGAGGAATGCCATAGTGACACAAGGCCCAGCTCGCCGAGGATTTTTCTGTGCAGACCATCAGATCTGGCCGGAACAGAGTCTGTGGAGGCCATGTGAGCAGATTGGTCATTCAAATGGTCAGAGTTGAAAAATTGAACCTTTCTCTCCATCGCCAAGACGATCGTTTTATGCCAAGGAAAAAGCTTTAGGCAGCCATCACCATCGCCGATCGCCCGCTTCCTTTTCTGGTTAAATCGGCCGAGATGGCTTGATCCATCTGGAAAATTGAAACATCAACAACCATCTCGATAGGACATCCCTATATTTCACACTATTTGCATGTAGGACTGGTCTGATACTGTCCGTCTTACTCATGTGTACTAAGCATCCGGAAAATCTCAACAAAGGAATGACTCTACGTCACTGAGGAATGACAGTCCGCGATACTTCGAACCAGCAAGACAAAGACCATGGCACGATAACACGGCCAAAGATATAAAAATTGGCATATCCATAGGGGACTGATGTCTCTGCATTCAAGGGGAACCCAAGATAAATATAGCCATACAGTGACACACCGACCATGAGAAATCGTCTGATGATAACGGCCGTGGCCTCCCTGGCTCTTACATCGGTTCAAGCATGCGACATCGTCCCTGCGGTCACCTATACATTCTATGGATTCCCTGACAATGAACCCGCGGGCCATGATATCGCCTACGATTGTGGCCGTGGCCGCATAGCCGGCGGTGTTGGAACTTTCAACGATCCTCTGACCTTCGCCTCGGCCCCTGGCGAGTTCACGCAGTGCGAAATCATCTTCGCCCCGTATCTACACAAGTACCTGCGGTTCGAGGATCATTGCTCTCGATGTGCAGATGAATGGAACTCTAGTATCTATCACATCGATATCTGGACGGGCAGTAACACCACCGATGGAGGCCAGGACCAGATCAACTGCGAAATGAGCCTGACCCCGACGGGCAGCTTGCCGATCGTGCGAAATCCCAGTGCGAATTTGACTGTTGACAGTAGGTTGCCCCCTTAGGAATTTGCCATCTTTGGCTGTTGTTGGTAACAATGACGACTTCTAGCCACGCCGCTCTATGTCCCCGGCGGCAACCCATCTTGCAATGTTGACCATGTTTACTCCAACGAGAGTGCCCAGAACTTTTGTTAGATGGTATTTAGGAACACTCGGATTTGATCTATTGACTGCACTGTCCATGGCAAGGTCTGGTGTTGACAGATCATAAGGCGATTGCGGAGTGTCATGTTTCTACATTTTTTTTTACAGATGCTGCTCAAACAGATTTTCCGTATTGATAGTTAGTCGTACGCGGAAGGTCTCTCCTAGAGGCAAAGCTCCATGTGTAAATTCTTTTTCATAGAATGAAACGCTAGTCTATACCGCGGAAGCTTGTAATCAAGGGACTAAGCCTGACAGAGGCAGCAAATGTCTAAACAACATGGTAGAAAGGTTGACATCACAATGCAGCCATAGGACCCGGGTTGTCTGATCTTGGCGGCCATTTCACACGCCTCTCAGCGCGAACATATAGGTTGTTCGGTCGAATCAGTTGGAACATGGGATCATACTCAATATGCCCGTCATTCTCCCTGGTGAACTTGTATCGGTACACCAGCTTAGGCAGGAAGACTTTGACTTCTTGCAAAGCAAAGTTGAACCCGATACACATGCGAGGACCAGTGGCGAAAGGAATATAGGCCGCCTTGTGTCTGTTCTTGACTGCTTCTGTGTCCCAACGATCAGGATCGAACCGCACAGGATTGCTCCACACTTCTGGATTGTTGTGGAGATGGTGCAGAGCGCCAATGACGACCGAATCTTGCGGAAGCTTATAGCCACCAGGGAGAATAAGATCTATTTTGGCGGTTCGCGCAGGCTGATATGAAGGGTTATGCCGACGCTGGGTCTCCTTGATAAACTTGTCCATGAAGGTTAGGCGATCCGTCAGGTCCGCAGTAAGTTGCGTGTCGGCATCAATGCCATTATCGATCAGCTCTTGCAACAACTTCTCCTGCACCCCAGGGTAGGTGACAATGCCGTAGATGAGCCATGATAATAATGAACTCGTCGTTGTAAAGCCGGCTCCCGTCGCTACCACCAATGCCTGCATTAGACTGGTCTTGGGCAGCTTTTCGCCCTTGTTGTCGGTAGCTCGGATAGCATAGTCTAGAGAAATCAACCAGTGCGTTCATCCAAGGTGTAAGAAGCTATTACGTACCAACCATGTTGGATGCTTTCAACGCCGCATCCTGTAGAGGAAGATCTTCAATGCCTCCGCGAGCAGCGTTTTGAATGGACTCATTGACCATATCGATGATACGGCCTCTGGCATTTCTCAAGCGTTGCGGGTCACCGAACGGTAACTTGGCATACCAATCACCCCATGCAGTCACTTTCTTATTCAGCTCCAATGACTCCGCTATGCGATAGACGAGCTCATGCGGAGGTGCATCAATAGACAAGAAGTGTTTAAAATCAATTCCAAGGACCAACTTGCCAACAGCCTGCGATCCAAGCTTGAGCATGTACTGATAGACATTCCATGCCTCCTCTTTCTCATCTAGAGCATCGAAGACATTAAAAGCATCTTCAATTGTTTCCTGCATCATTGGGGCATAATGACGCACGGCCTTAGGGCCAAGTGCTGGTGGCAGAAATTTATGTGCTGCCCTCCACTCCGGAGTATCAGTATCTCCCAAAAAGACACCGGCTTCCTGATTCTTGATCGGATACAGAGGGTGCGCTTCATTGATTTTCTTTGTGAAGAAGTCTGTCTCGGAGAAAATAATTGATGAGAGCTGTGGATCATTGGTATGGTACACGGTGCGACCCATGTTGGTTGTCTTAAAGATCGGCCCATACTGTTCGAAAAGGCGCTGGTGATTGCCCAGATGGTCGGGATAGACTTCAAAGAAGTTCCCAATAAATGGAAGGCCCTTGGGGCCTGGTATCTCGCGCACCGGTTTCCCATCGATTGCGATGCCGATGATATCTCCACTTGCGGTGATCTCGGGCACATCATGGAGTATAGATTCCTGCGATTGGAAGCCGATGCCTGCAAGGGTCAGCTTATCCTTGTTTATGTTGAGCTCGCGTAAGTTTCAGAGGGACCTTACCATCGGGATCAACAATGGCGAAGTGCGCCGCAATCAGATGCCTCAGGTCATCATATGTCGCTGTCGACTCAAACTGGATCTCTTTCGCAGTCGCGATGGATTCACCCAAAAGGTGGAAGAGCTTTGTTGTCGTCGACATCCTGTCGTAAACTAATGTACAGACTCCACAGCAAAACGACTTGGAGCGATGTTGTCGGCCACGAACCGAAAATCTGGAGGGATGGCCATCCTCAATCATTTATAGGGGGTGTACGACAATCTATGCAGGATGGCTCCAGATAAGATGCCACACGGATAAAAACCGAACGGCAGCAGGATGAACTAGAGCATCACTGTAGAGTGTATCCACCTCCTGAATAAGGGACGTGTACTAGGGATTCAACGGAATCGGCGAGTCCGTCTCGAGTCTCTCGAATAGTCCGATGCTCTGAATTCGTCAGCGACAATATACCAGAGCAGGTAACTATTTCAAGGGGTGCCTCGGCTCTTTCAAGCTCTGTGTTGGATTTTTAAGATTAAATCCAGCTCTAATTGAGCGATCGACATTGAAGACCCGCCACTAACCAGAGATTTATGCTTATGCAGAGGAGACATGTACAAGTACAACAGTTTCAATGGTAACAGACGTTTAGCGGGCGATTTGGAGGAATGATCACGGGCCAGTATGCTTCAATTCAACTGGTTGAGTGGCATCAGGATGCCGATGTTGTCCGTTTGCTGTTTGGAAGATTGAGAGCGATGCACAGCCCGTTCTTTCAGTGAGAAGTTGTACCATTCGGTAACCCGACCAATATCCAACAATGATTTCATTCTCAGCCTGGGTTAAGGCATACCGAGCAGTCCAGCATTCTCAGAATAAACCATCCATGTTCGGGCCGATCCAAGACAAAAGCGAGACCAAAGTGTGCTTGTACCGAGGCAAAGATGCCGATTTGAAAACATTAGTGCGGTGCGCTAGAATTGCAAGGGAAGTTTGCGCCGGTGGAGGCAGGAGGACGAGTGGATACTAGAGATCATTAGCTTTCATTTCCCACTGAATCAGCAGAAGAATCGTCAGTAGTCAGTACGTACTAGATAGACTACGGAGTACGGAGTGGTTGAGCAAGAATAATGGTCTTTATCTGTCTGTTCACTGGCGGATGCTTTCGCTCGATGGTTGCTAACGTCGACATGGTTTATAAAACCCGAGAGCTGCCTGCCATCTCCGAATCGACATTACTCATGTTTACTTGAAGCGTTTCCCTTTGATCCTTGATACCCTTCGCAATGTCCGTTCCAGCGATGACAGATGTCAGTGGAGCTCAGAAAAGCCCTGCTGTTGATTTACCTGAGTACACATTGAAGGAAGTTGCACTGCATAACCACAAGGACGACAATTGGATTGTGATCCACGGCCAAGGTAAGTCGTATGACCCTCAGGAGTGCGCAAAAAAATAAAACAAGAAGTCTTCATTTGCTGAAACTTGACAGTGTACGATGTGACAAAATACCAGCAAGACCATCCGGGCGGCGCAGATGTTCTCATTGAAGTTGCCGGCTCAGATGCGACAGAAGCATTTGAAGACGTCGGTCATTCAGAAGATTCGCGCGAGATTCTGCAAGAATTCCTGATCGGAAGCCTTCAGGGCGGGAAAGAATATGTCGCTCCAAAGAAAGTTCGCGTCATCGTTCAGAACTCCGTCGAGATTCCTTCTTCATCACCAGCCCGACACGTAGGAGCGGTCACCAGTTTCCTGGGAGCCGTCGCCTCCTTGGTCTATGTCTACCGTCGCGGTTCGCTCCATGCGTTTGACGCCTCGGGGACGCTTCAGAGATATCTCTCTCAGCATTTAAGCGGTCTAAGGCTCCCGCGCGGAGGCTTCGCCAATGGATTCATCGCGGCTACTCTGATTTGTGCAGCAGCAGGTGGTGTTATCGCACGTCAAGCCGCCAAACTCACCAAGATCGAGTCGGGATTCATGCGGTATCCTCCACATATCAAGGCACGCAAGGTGCCTAAGGCTGACCCGCACCTACTCAAAGGGTTCCTTGACCCGAAGGAGTTTCAGCGCCTGCCTCTAGTCCAGAAGGATCACTTATCTTCAAACGTATACCGCTTTGTCTTTGGCTTACCTGATAGCAACGGAGTGATAGGTCTTCCTATCGGCCAGCACGTTGCCATTCGCGCTATTATCGATGGTGCTACCGTGAGCCGGTCGTATACGCCCGTCTCGAACAATCTAGACCGAGGAAGACTGGAATTAGTCGTGAAATGCTATCCGGACGGTATGCTCAGTGGAAAGTACCTAGCAAACCTGCAAGTGGGTGACGAGGTTGAGTTCAGAGGCCCCAAAGGAGCGATGCGTTACAGCCCAGGGTTCTGCAAGAAGCTGGGAATGGTAGCCGGGGGAACAGGAATCACACCTATGTACCAGCTTATCCGTGCTATCTGCGAGAACGATCGTGATACGACGGAGATCAGCCTTATCTACGCCAATAGAACCGAGGCAGACATCTTGCTGCGGGATGAACTCGAGCAGTTTGCACGCAAATACCCCAAGAATTTCAAGTTGTGGTATATGCTTGACACTGCTCCGGAGGATTGGGCGTATGGAAGCGGATTTGTCAACCAGGAGGTCCTCAGCGAGCGTTTATTCGCGCCTTCGCCTGACACCAAGGTTCTCCTCTGTGGGCCTCCAGGCATGGTGAGCGCTACCAAGAAGACGCTGGCTGCGATGGGATTCCAGAAGCCAGGACCAGTTTCGAAGATGACCGACCAGATATTCTGCTTCTAATCTAATATTCTCATTGGTTTGGGGAAGGCACACCATGTCATTAATGCATTTGCACTTGTCCATTCGTGATGCGCCGTTGTAGTCTTGTCGCTTTTTCTTCCAATATATCAACAGATTATACAGTGCGTCTCTGGGAGACTCATCGACTCTTGCTTTGCGCATGTTGAAATAATTGATTATTGTGTTGCATTAGACTCTGCCTGACGTGCTTCGACTAGAGCATGCAGTTTACATGTTCTTAGCCTCATCTCGGCTGAAGTCAGTGCAAGTATTGCTGTACCTGGGAGAGAAAAAAAAACATAATAATTACCGAAAGTGAGAGATCCTCTTCGCAAGGACATAATCGATGGGTATCATAGGCAACTACATAACTTTATGTGTCTATTCAAAGCAAAAACGCGAAACCAGCAAGTACCAGCAAAACGGCAAGAGCACGATTGACCGCCGTCTCAACAGGCAAGTTTCGGTCAGCCCTGCTGCCTTTGACCAGAGTCCCACCCGCAGCACCAGGGCTATACCTTGAGGTGCGGCGGTCAGGCAGAACGGGTCTCGCAGTTGCGTCGAACGGAATTGGCTTGGGTGGAAGATCGTATTGATTGGCAGGAAGGATCCTCACCTCGCCGGTTACCTCAACATAAAGATAGGCCGCCTGAAAGAAAGGACGACCGAGAACAATCTCCTCAGTATCCTGCTCGAAGCTGCACCGGCTGCTGCTGTCGGTTAGGTTCCCGGGGATACCGATCAGAATCGAACTAGAGACACTCCCGACTCGGTTCGGAAACATGTTGATTTCCAGCGTGACGTTGCGGCCGCACCAGTCCCGTGGCAGGATCAGCGTGTCGCTGGTCAGATCCAACCGAGCAGGGTACACGATGCTGGGTTCAGCCTCGTCGGAGACCGAGAAGGGACCGGACCGTTTCACCTTGGCGTTGATGCTCGTGTTGGTGCCACTAGGACTAGGATTATACTTCCAGACGCGTACAATGACGGCGGAGAGGGTCTGCTTGGCGGTCTGCAGAAAGGTACCGTTGTTGTTCATGGTCTCTGCAAGGGAGATCCAACATGTCGCATCGTCGGTAAGACGATTGGCGTCGTAGAGCCCGCCTACTGCGAGTGAACCATTCCATTCGCCTTTATGGCCTAGGTTCAAGCCAAAAGGGACCGTGTTGATGAGAATATTTTCATCTTTACCGCTGGTGGTGACCGTCAGATGAGAGCTGTTTCCCAGATTGAGTATGGGATGGTCGTTCTGGGAGACGGAGAGATTGACATGGTTGCCGTTGAGGTCTCCTAAGAACTGGGCGTCCATCAAAGCGTACTGTGTTCGGTTCAGTAGTTGGGTACCGTACTCCCCACCGTCACTGTCGCTGTCGCCTTCCCCAACAGATATGGTATACGCATTCACTGTGCCATTCCCAGTCGTGACATTGGCACCCCAAGGTGTTGTAACATCTTCGGACAGTCCGACCAACGGAATCACCCAGGGATCGGGGCTTATGATCGGGACGGGCGTAGAGGTGGATGATGGATAATAGGTTTCAGTGGCTGAAACGATCACTGTTGTGGTTGCAGTTGGTTCATCGTGCGCTGTACTTCGAGCCGAACTTGCGAGGATTTGCAAGAGAGAGAGCAAAGCAGATTTGGTGGTGAAAAGATGCTGGCTCTTCCAAAATTGTCGCCTCATATTGTCATATCAACGAGTCTCAATCTTTTAGACCTAGTCAGCACAGTAAGACAGCTCAAAAACTGGAGGACAAACAGCAAGAAATAAGATCACAAACCAAAACGGGTGATCCTCGATACGCCCATTCTTATGATCGAAGACAGTGCGGACAAACACAGCCTCAAGGCAGAACTAAAGGCAGTATTGATCAGTTATAAATGAGTCCGAAACCAGAATTTCTACATAATTGAGTCCCCTATTATGGATCTCGCGACAGAAGAATCTGCATTCTTGGCCTCTGCTTGGCTGTTGATCAGCATTATGGTGGATGGCTGGCCCCAGTTCTAGGTTATTGCCATGAACATGTTTGTCAGTCATATGCCAATGAATTCTGCTCCTGATAATAATAGCCTTGTAAACAGGAGCCTACTCTTGTCATCAATCCTCGAAACAGTTGTCTCGACGACTATGCGCATGCACACAGCCTGGAGCAAGAGAGAGGCTCAGATGGGGCCATGAACAGAGTACATTAGTAAGGCTACAAACACATGGACGATCTCTGTTTCATGTTAATCATTACTGTAACGGGAATTTCGCCAACAGACTATGAATGATCATCTAAAATGCCCAGTGGTGCAGTCAAAATGCGGTCAGTTTCTTGAGACTGATTTTGTACTGGGGTTTCCATGCTTATGGATTGGAGTCTGCGAAATGGACCAAGATATGGATATCGCTAACCAGTCAAGCTGTGGTTTTCCCATATACTTCATGAATACGATAGATGTTGTAACCACCATTTGTTTTTCATCCATGACTTGCACTCACCTTGGATTGACTTGATTGATGATAGGCCAGGTCCGTGGAGCCGAGGGAGAACTTGAAGCTCATCAGCGCCTTGAAACGATAGCCTGTGTTCCTATACCTGCTATTTCTCATGAATCTAATTTCGGACTGTTCTTGTTAGTTCTCAAGAGTGACATTGAAGGAACCCCACAAACATCTGGCCGTGACGAGGACGTAAGAGAGTGCATACTCTTGTTTCTGAAGCACTCGTTCAAATATCATACGTAGTCTATTCAAGGCAGAGCGATAGAGATGAGAGATGAACTGCAATCTCTCGAACAAGGTGTAACAGTAGGATTATAATGTTGTATAGACTTAAAGTAGTCGGCACTTGCTTCAGACCCTGGCCAAAAAGAAATTAGACCAGGACGCCAAGTATCTTCCCCTCACAAATTTCTCAATGTGATTGAACAGTTATGGGAGACTAGGAACCTCCTGGGATTGGCTTGTCGCTTCACGCGATCAATGATTAATCGCTCTGCAGAACTTGAAATTGCCGAATCTTGCTATACCTTGTGGAGACTCATCTCAGTTCGCCTGGGGATAGTCGCAGATAGATGCGAGATATATGTCAGGAACAGAGAGCACATTCCTCTTTCGTCTTAAGCCGCTGTTTATGTAGATTGACCAAAGTCATCGAATCCAATCAGACACGCGTGATAATCTCTGCAGCTTCGTCTTCATCTCAAAGCGAGCATCAACCAGGGCCACTCGGACCCGCCCATCTTAGGCTGTCACTGTAACCCATGGGGCTGGAGAGTCTCAACTCATAGCGAAGAGTTGATTGCGCTACGCGAACGGAGGCCCTAACTGAGCAAATTGTGATCGTCCTCCGGATGAAAGAATGAAGTGACGGGTATATCACACTGAAACTGCTCAATGGAGAATGGGAGGCCCATGTAACCCAGTCATAGGCAAGTAGAGCTTTTTAGTTACAATTCCCATGCCATGTGCCTGCATTCCTTCTGCCCCTGAACGCCGCAGGCATGGCTTTGTCAACGGTCTCAATGGGACTGAGATGTGCAACAGTCGAGATGTAACCTGGAGGGAGTCTCCATCTTCAGGATTCCCGAAAGATTACCCTCATGAGCTTGGTGAGGGCCAAAGGTATAAGAACAGAGCAATCGACGATAGCGATGTGCATCAATCACCAAGTCTCTCAAACAGCATCCAACTGAAGACAAAGAATCTATCGCCTAGCAATAATGTTCAGCAAGGTCGTGCTTGGTTTGCTCACTACCAGCCTGGCAGCAGCTCATATGGAAATGAGTTGGCCTTACCCCCTTCGCAGTCGATTCGACCCACAGACAACTGATATCGACTATTCGATGACCAGTCCTCTTGATAGCGATGGTACCTCATACATTGACCATATCAGGCTGAATCAGTGCATGTCTAACAAGTGACAGGCTCGAATTTCCCCTGCAAAGGATACCAGACCAATACTCCCTGGCGTGCAACCGCACAGTATACCGCTGGTCAGACCTACAACATGACTCTAAGCGGCTCCGCAACTCATGGCGGTGGCTCTTGCCAGCTCTCTCTGAGCTACGACAATGGCAAGACATTCAAAGTCATCCAGTCCATGGAAGGTGGATGTCCCCTTGTGTCCAGGTATAACTTCAAGATACCTGGGGATGTCGCTAACGGCCAAGCCCTCTTTGCTTGGACTTGGTACAACTTGATCGGCAACCGCGAGTTGTACATGAATTGCGCCGATGTGGTTATCAGTGGAGGTGCTGGCAGTCCAGCATCTTTTGAGAGTGCCTATCCAGATCTCTTTGTTGCGAATGTCGGTAATGGTTGTTCCACTGTTGAAGGAAGGGAGACGGTCTTTGCCAATCCAGGTGATCAAGTCATTTATGGTGGTAAAGTCACTCCATCAAGCCCTGCATTTCCTATTTGCCCTTGAGCAGATGAAAGTGTTGCCGGTTCAGAGTCGAGATCGAAGATTGGGATTGTACATAGTTTAATTGATTGATTGCTGAATGCGAGGGATCTGTACTCATCTACTGATCTGGATACTCTTCCACCGGCTGTGTAACAATATTCCTGTTCTTGGTGTGATTCCAGCCATATCAGTGCGCCTCTTGCACCACTAATGGGGTCGGAAATATTGTTTCTATTCTTGTTTCCATTGACGACACTGACGACACTGACGACATTGGGTTGATGACAGCACACAACAAAAGTCTTCCATTTTTCTCAACAGATGATCAACACCAAGCAGAGATCTGATTGGACAAACCGAAAATGGGGCATCAGTGAGACAAGTTCCAATGACGTCAAAGCTGCCACAATGGCTTCAATACTCTCCTGAACGTTTCCTGTTTCGGCTCTCCAATGCGGTTAATGATCGTTCCGGCAGCCCGAATCTAACCTGATCAAGAAAGGCACACCGGGCACGTGGGCGGGTCCCGATAAGCGATTATCGAACATTGGCCAATCAGGCATTGACGAGGGACTCCGCCAAAAAATTGTCTCCACCATCCACCATCTGTTAAGTCTATGAGACTGGACTCTTTGACCCTCCAGCAGCATGATCCAGATTCAGTCTATTGAATATCCACTCATTCATATCTGATCGACCAATTGAGCCAAGCCGCTAAAATGTTTAGGAGAGAGAGCCGTCGACGTCATTTTCTTTTGCGTGATCAATATCCTGTTATCCTGTTCTGGCGACTTTTCGTCGCCACTTCGAGGACATATTTGACCAAGATGATGGCCCCAGATATCTGCAATCAATTCGTTGTGACTTCCATCCACCAATCCCAAGACTTTGTTCCCAGTTGCTTGCCAGACTAAAACAAGAAACATGCCTAGCACAACAAGAAAGATTGTCTGTTTTTCAGGTACGCAAGCTCCAGCAGTTCAGCACAAGCTTTGGTCCCTGTCGATCTTATACTTGTCTCAGACTTCGATGGCACCATCTTTATGCAAGACACTGGCCATATTCTCTTCGACAACCTGGGATGCGGCACGAAGCGCCGGCAAATACTAGACGAACAGATCAAGACCGGCGAGCGCTCATTCCGTGATGTGTCCGAGGAGATGTGGGGATCTCTGCGAGTCCCGTTTGAAGACGGGTTTGATGTCATGGAAAAGGAACTCGAAATCGACCCTGGATTTCAGGAGTTTCACGAGTTCTGCATTGCGAACAGCATCGATTTCAACGTGATCAGCGCAGGACTCAAGCCCATCTTGCGCAGAGTGCTGGACACGTTTCTGGGAGAACAGGCAGTAAGTCATTACCCAACTATCCAATGATTGAATGAAGTTTGCTGATCAATCTGCGAAGTCGTCAATCCAGATCGTTGCAAATGACGCTGATATCAAAGCGGACGGTTCAGAATGGAAACCAATCTGGAGACATGATACAGAGCTTGGCCATGACAAGGCCCTTTCGGTCCAGGAAGGTCGCGCCGAGGCCGCCAAGTATTGCATTGATGGCCAAATCCCCCTGATCGTTTTCATTGGCGACGGTGTGTCTGATCTTCCTGCTGCCCGTGAAGCCGATGTTCTCTTCGCGCGCAAGGGCCTTCGCCTCGAGGAGTATTGCCAGGAAAACAATATTTCGTACATTCCTTTTGAAACATTCGCGGACATCAAGCGGGAGATGGAGTCGATCATGAAAGAAGACCAGGAAAAGACCAGGGGCGAGGGAACTCCAGCTCGGTTCAACCCACGTGCCAACATGTGGAGGAGGGTTTCCAGCAAGCAATCTGTATGTCTCAAGCCCTCGAACCATTTCTGCTTGAAGGCATTTACTAATGAAGTCGACAAGGTTCCTCAATTCGTCGCAGCTACTCCTTCGAAGGAAGAAAAGATGTTCCTCTGGCCGGACAATTTCACGGAGTACCACCCCAAGACAATTCAGGAGAATGTTCCCGCTTAAGGGTATTAAGGAAACTCAATGGGGAAGAAGACATGCCACGATGCAGGCGTCATGGTAGCAACTTGGGAGAGGAAACTAGAATCATAGATTGGATATCATGATGATTGTATCTAGATTTAAATCTTTATATATATGCTGTTGTTTATACCCAAATAAAATCAGTCTGATGCGATTTTCATAGCAAAGCTGCTTGTTCAGCAATATTCACTGTACACAAAAGATTTCCTAGGTCCAAAGGCTCGCATATGGCCGGTTTGTGTCTTGTGGTCTGGACTAAGCAGCAAAGGAGAGTCTATTCAACAACAACAACTTCTAAGCTGGACGGGAATGCCTATAATCAAGGCATAGCACTACCCACCCAATTCAAATGCTGTCGTGGCCACTGAGGAGAATCCCCCAAGACATGGCTATAACTATTTTGATATACATCGTCAAGGAAGTGAGTGGTTCCTCGCCAGCCATAAAAGATTAGCAAAGGCACTGGCGACCGCTCGATTGGCTGTTGGGTACGTTGTGTAGAAACGTTGGCATCCTGTACTGGTTATTGGCCACAATCTAAGGTACAAGGTTGGGGTCCGGGAACCTTGGGCTGGTTCAACCGTTGAGCTGCCTGAAAGTTTATCGGATGGAAAGTTTATTACTGGCATTACGCTAAATATGCTTCATTCAAGCGATTCAGTGTCTGTGGAGCCAACTCCGTGTGATGGTCCGAAGGGGATGGCCCAGGTGCTTTGATCCATGGATGTTGCAGATCTCAAGAAGTCTTGGTGGATGAAATCTGAGGATTCACAGCTTCACAGGAGTAAATTTCAATATCAGCTTCCGTCCCTTGGGCAATGAAATAAAAGCATGATCCTGTTCAATGCCTTCATCATCGACGATAGACGTGGTATAGTTGGTGTAAACTGCAGCCATGACAAGTTTGATCTCTTCAACCGCCAGCAGATTCAGTCAGCCTTGCATTCACGACTTTGCTGCAAGGAAAGGGCAGAGAGAGGAACGGGATCTGTACCTTGCAAAGCAAAATTACTACCCAGACACATTCTTCCGCCACTTCCAAACGGCCAAAAGAGTCTCCGCATATCGTGAATTTTTCCAGGGCCTGGTCCTAGCCAGCGCTCTGGCAGCCACTCGAAAGGCTGAGGGTAAACCTCGCTAATACGGTGCAGAGTATATGCGGATGAACTAACTTTGACTCCCCCGGGGATGCGATCGTATCCTTCAATTGCTATACCTTCTGGTGAGAAAGGGGTGACTCTTGGTAACGGGGCAGGCGCAGGCGAGTGCAATCGAAGTGTTTCTCTGACAATGGCATCCAGTAAAGAGAGAGAGTCTATAGCGGCTGGTGATGGTAGAATTGGGAGGCCCTCATTACTCGACTCCAGAAATGAATGTCTCAAAGGTGGCGTTAACGTGAGCAGTTCTTGACGAAGTTCAGCTTGCAGCCGGGGCCGCTGAGAGAGCTCCCACATCATATACACGAAGGTGATTCCTGTGGTCTCGTGTCCAGCAACGAGATGATCGAGAAGTTCTGATGCAATTGACAACTCTAGAGGCCGCTGATCTGGATGCTTCTCCAGACCCTGGCGGAGCTGGCTGTACACGACCGCATTTGTGGCCACCGGCACTTCATTAGGATGCTCGTTGCATTTCACTCTGCGGCAGAGAGACAAACACCAGCTTTCGATGAAGCCCATATACCGCTGTTTCAAGCTCAAGTACTTGAATCTTTCGTACTCCACCAGCCATTTTTCCCATCCTGGAAGATCGAAAAGAAAAGTCGTGCTATTGGCCGTGCCAAACAGATACGCAGAGGTAAAATCCATCCCCACGGCCTGAAACAGCGGCAAGACGTTGATCGCCTCTCCTTTCTCTGCAATTTCTTGCAGAATAGGGAGAAGCCTCTGCCAAAGAATGATTGGCGAAATATTGCGCAGATCCACCGACTCCCGCAGATATGACTTGGAGTAGATCTTGCTCAGCATGCGCTTCTGTCGCGCATGAGAATCGTTGGGTAACATGCCCACAAGATTATCCGTAAGAAAATTGACAAAAGCATCGCGGTAGAAGAAATGTTTCTCGAAGGCACTGGTATAGATGGTATGAAGCCCTCGGAGTGAATTGACGCTCAGCTCATTGGGTCCCAGGCGCACGACAGACCCATGCTTGCGATGAAGGTTGTAGATGGTCAGAACCTCCTTCCCAGATCGCCGCTTTCTTTCAATCCAGTAATCTGAGATAGGAGCGGTGAAATGCGCATTGGGGATCTTCGAAAGAGGTGACAGGAAGTATGGAACAATCAGGAATTTATAGAGAAGCAGCACCAACGAACTGCTGGCGGCGACAACGATAAGAAGGAACATCTTCAACGTCGCACGAAGACAAAAGTGCCTATGCACTGGATTTCAATCTATCAAGGGATCAATCGCATATTTAAGAATGGCCCATGCCCCTCCACTGTGTAACACTAACACTCAATATGTCGATCATCGGTGAGACTGGGAAGCAAGGGACTGTTAGCGTGAGTGTCACTACTATGTAGACGCTGTCGCCACGAGGCTCGATCGCCAAAAACTCATATCTGAATGGGGACATTCGACAAGTACGCTCCACCATCTGCATGGATCACATCTGACCTTCCTATTTGAGGTCTGGTGATATCAACTCCAGATCCTAGGGTCCCATGTGCTAGTCTAACCGTGCGAATTGGGCAGGAAAGAGAGGAGCAAACAAAGGAGGTTCGTTGCCAAGTCTCAAAATGCAGAAACGAATCACGCACCATCGGACTGGTATGATGAATCTTGGACTATTGATGGTATCGAACGCCATCTGACTGTCCGTAAAAACTTGCTCAGATGCTTGCCAGAGAGCTAAAACAGTAAAAGAAGAAATGCAGTCTGTTCCTTTTCAGAACAAAGCCCAAAGTGATAACTCCAAAACACCATGGGAATAGTATCATGCAAGCTTCATTACTTTCTTAAGATCGTGAAGTGAAACTGGTTTGACCAAGTACTCATCAGTTCCGGCCGCGAGAGCCTGTTGCTGCATAGAAGCAGAAGCGACCCCAGTAATGGCCATTATTCGAGAGGGTATGAGGCCTTGTTCCTTTTCGTACTCTCGAATCTTTCGCGTCGCAACTAAGCCGTCCATGACTGGCATTGATAGGTCTGAGAAAGGGATATCAGATACTTTACCATGAAATTATGAGGGATGATGTGCTTACCCATCAAGACGAAATCAAATCTCCGGTCAGACTCCTTGTATTTATCCAACGCGATTAGGCCATTAGAGGCGGAATCGTAGCTGCATCCGATCTTACGCAGGAATGTCACGAGAATCTAGTGAATAGAGATATGTCAGGACATTGCAATGCAGAAGTAGACATCGAAAATGAAGATGCACAATCTTACCTTGAGGTTGATGTCATTGTCATCCACGATTAGAACATTTACATCGTCTGGCCGTTTGGACGATGCAATTACCAAGGACTCAGGAAGTGGATCAGCTAATGTCGTCTCCACTGCGACCTCTGAGATTACGACTTGTGAGCTTTTCGACGTGTCTGAATAACTAGCTTCTGCTTCAGACATCTGAGAGCGAACTGATAATGCAAAACCAGTCTCGGAAGTAGACGTAGCATCATGCACGCATGTTTCAAGATGATCGAGAATGACCTTCATCGCTTCTTCGATTTTCCGAGGCCTGAGGGGCTGAGGTATGTAGATAACATTCCCGGACAGATTTTCGCTGGTAAAGAGTGGCATTCTGCCGCAGAGGACGATAAAAAACATCAAGCCTGTTTTTACAAAGATTCCAGAGGGGACCCGACCATCCACCAGAACTTCCTTGAAGGTTGCTTCCTCCATGACCGCAACATCCCCGTGCGCTTTTTCAACAGATTCTGCCAAAGTGACTTGCCAGCCAGGCTGCGCCATGAAGATTTTGCCAAGAGAGCTCTGAATAGAAAGTTTTCTCTTGGCTTCTGGACTAAGGATGCCGGTAGGGACTTCTCTCAAGGCCGGATACCTGTGGAAATTGATCAAGCAGACCTGGACTGGACCGCTTGACGTTTGTGACTGCAAGGAAATCAAACCGTCCCTAGATTCAGCAGCGCCGGGCTCAAGTACTCGAACCGGGACGTAAACATCAACCTGGGTGCCAATGCCCAATTCACTCTGCACATTGATGTGACCCCCCAGTGATGTAACGAGCCGGTGGACAATACTGAGTCCAAGCCCGACACCTTCTGCCAGGGAATCTTCCTGGGCAAAGGGAGAGAACAGCTGATGTTTGAGAAAATCCGGCGCAATACCACGGCCCGTGTCGGTGACAGATAGATGCGCAAGAACGGTGCGCGTATCAGACTGCATCTTCGCCTTCGACAGGCATATTTCGACGAATCCGACTTTGGTCCATTTCATAGAGTTGCCAAGGAGATTCATAAGAATCCTTCCCCACGCACCAGCCACTGACTGTACTCTCCAGGTATGAAGCTCTTCGATTCGTATTACAACAGTCATCTCGTCACTGGAGGCCTGCCGGCCCATCAGGTCAGAATGGGCAGTCATAGAGGGAACTCTACCCGCAAGATGCGTAACCATCTCAGGCGCTCTTCTTCCCGTGTATAGGATGTCCGCAATCTCCTCAACCAGAACATCAAGGCTGAAGACGGTGGTGAGATTTGTCAGATCGGTCTGCGAAGCATCTGGATTGGAGCTCTTCAATGTCGTTAGATTGTTAATTTTCGAGAAATCCAGGCTATGTGTCGATTAGCGAAGTTGATTTCGCGTTGGAGAAAGCTTGGAAAGCTTGATATCACTCACAGATGGTTCATCGTGTCTAATAGAGTGAGACCACACGTCTCAACCATCTTCGTCATGTCACGCTGCGTGGGCTCAAGCGGAGACGCGTGCAATAGTTCAGCACTTGCTAGGATTCCATGCAGCGGAGAGCGAAGCTCGTGGCTGAGAGAAGATATAAAATCAGATTTTGATTTTTCGGTAAAGGCCCACACTATCCGAGAAACCTCCGAAATGATGGAATCGCCAAAGGCTCTGAAGTAATGTAGCTCTTCCATGCCCAGGGCACGGTCGCTGGTGCGTGTCCAGACCAGCGTGCCTGCCAGCCATCGCGATTTGTTCCAGTCCCACAGGGGGAAGAAGAGCACGGAATTCGCGCCTGGGAGGTACTTGGCCAGTCGACGTGAGATATGCCGAATGATGTTCATAGCAGCGTGGGCGGTTTCGCAATTCTGGTCATGAGACTTGACCTTCGGCGACAGGTAATCATCACAATCGGCCCCGGCATCTAGGTTCAAGATTTGGCCAGCAGGAAATGAAGCGATCATGGCGTTCAGCAGATCTTCCGTCAAAGTCAACCCGCCCTCCAGTTCTAGGAGGTTCGACTCTGATCCGCTGGAAGCATAACCCAACAGCTCACACAACCTTTGCGATTCCTTTGACAGAGATCCCACGCCTGGCAGGTCGAGGGGAGTAGGCAATGAATCAACAAGAAATTCAGGGTTTGCGGTTTTGGGTAGTGGCTCCCAGTTTCCAGCCTCTCCAGCTGATGCCCTATTGAGAGTTAGATGAGCCTGATCAACAGAGGGTAAAGACTGACACTCCAGAATTGCTTCGGCACGCATCGAGAAAAAGCACTCCATCGAGATCCATAGAGTCCCTGAGGACAACGCTGGCCCGGGAAAAGACCATAGCGACGCGTTCGGACATAGCCACACTTTCATTTGTCACAGACACCCGCGGGAGACTTTTCTGGCCGTCGTCAATCGTGCTCGACTCCTCGGGAACGAGCGCGTCTGCTATCTCCGTTTCATCCGACGGGGTGGCTGATGATATTCCCGGATTGGGCGGAAAGAAAGAAGTTGCCTCAGATTGCTCGGATTGAGGAAATATCGGTGATGTTTGATCGGTAAAGTCTGTCGAGGAATATTGTTCTGTGCTCAAAGCGTCGGCTAGACTCTTGTCCCGGTAGAAACAGGATGAGATCCCTTCGTCAAATCACACCCTCGATAGATTTCTCGTTTGAATTTGTATTTGGCACCACAGCAGGGCTTGAAGCGTCTGCGGGATCAAAGTCCGCATGATCCTTGACGAACTTAGTCAATCCCTTCACCAAATTCTCTGCCCGACGATGGCAATTCACTATCCGAACGTTTTCGAGGTGCTGCGCTACCGCATCAGCTATCTCCCGCAGAGCATCAACTTCATCATTGCCAAACTCGGCACGGGGCTGGTTGTCTACAACGCAGTATGAACCAAGCACGTAGCCTGAGGGACTGTGAAGAGGTACTTCGGCGTAGAAGCGCATATGAGGCCAGTTGACTACATAAGGCCTGTCCTTGAACCTTTCTTCTTTGGCAAAGTTGCGGACAATGTAGTGTGTCCGATCCGCGCTCATGTTTGCTCGTCTCGGTTACGCCTGATGAATCTCGCCCCGTGAACAAAGCTATGGCATGAGGGCAGACTCCCCAAACCAGGTCCAGCGTTCGGACACCGAGATAAATTCCATCGTCTGGGGAGTGATGATCCTTATCCCGCAGGGAGATTGACGCAGTGGCTTCCGCGATGATATGCTGATTTTCACCATCGATAATTGAGACGAAGGATCTATTGCAACCGAACCGGTGAACGCCAAGTTGTGCCAGAGCCGTGAGTGTTATATCCGACGAAAGGCATACGACGTCCAGCTGGGCAGATTCGCTCTGCTCACGCTCTGTTGACTCATCTTTCGTGTGCGATCGGAGTCCTCGACCAATGGTACAATAATATCTGTTGGAAATTGAAATGAACTGTCAGTGATGTTGTGCTTTTGCGCTTTTGGTAAACGATCGGCGACGGAAGGATGAGTGATCAGCGAACCAGCCAAAATGCGGCATGGGAGCTTTGATAACTTAGAAGTTAGAACAAGGATGACAGTTTAAGAACTCACCTTGACAACTCTCTAATCCGTTCTCGCTCATCGTCGGATGGTGGGAGCTGATGAAGGCCTGAAGAGACCATAATTCAGGTTGTGCTCTCTCAACCGGCTGGAGGGATGGCCATATCTCCAGCTCCGAACGGAATGCGACTTGCAATATTGGAACTATTTGGGAATATGGCAAGGACAAGGGATTTCGTTCTGCTTTTTCTGGGGCAGTCGTTTTGGAGACCAACAGGCTAGCAGCCGCTCTGACAGAATCTGGATTGCAATCTTAGGTTGTATTATTCTTGCTTTGGGTGCCCCGCAGTGCTGATTTGATTGGCGACAGGCCGAAGCGACTCTTCCCTCGGCCCTGGAGGACAGAATGGTCGAGACTCTTCCAAGTTGTTGGGAGATCGCCCCTCGGAACACGCGGGGCACCAGGAATGACTTGGGGGACGAACTCATCCAGAGAAATCATTGAAGACGGTGAGGGATTGCCTCATGTTTTTCTGGTGCAGACAATCGTGCACGTGATTCGGCATTACCCAGTCAACAAAACAGGAGACAGCTATAATTGGTCGCAGAGACAACTGTGTACACTTTGGATAAAGGAAATCTCCCCTGTAACCCAGCCTCAGCGATATGCATGCTGCGCGGATCCAGGACGGTGACTGTATGTTGGCTGACGCCTACTCGGCAATGAGGCCGCGCTTCTCCTTACGTCCCATGAAACTGAAATACCAGGTGGGCTCGTTGTGTGATATGCGGCAGTCCCTGTCATAGGAATCCTTCCATGCGTTATGAGACCAATAGTCATCGTCTTTATTTCCCTCGACCCTAAGACCCTTGGTACGATCCATGCAGTCCAGGCATAGACCATCAAAATAACTAGCAACCCGCGAGATCGCACGTTGGACGATGACCTTCCCGTCAAGCCTGCACTCAAAACACGGACTTTGACGTGATTGAATACCCGAAGTATCATTTGAAGAGACAGCATGAGCGCGAGTTTTTGCCCCGTCATATTGTCCCAATCGGTCAAGCATGTCAGCAACACTTGCTTTGGTGCTGCTCATGTCCAGCGGCGAGACCTCGATGCGTTGAAGTTCCTTGAGGTAATCAAACACGGTTCGCTCTTTGCAGGCGCATGTTGCGACATCGACAATCTGATTGACACGGTTGAACAATGCTTGGTGTAGAATCGTGCGAAGGCGACCTTTCGCGGCATTCAGCTGTTCTGCGAGGATACTTTCATCAGCACGACGACTTCAAGTTTAATCCGACACTATTACGCCGGAAAAAAACTTCATGGCAAAGACTGCTAGAGACTTACGGATAACCCGAGGGCGCAGGTGCATTTGCAGATGATGAGTGGGGTTAACTTCCATGATATGCCGATGCTCATTGTAAGTGATGAATCTAGTCAAGTCCTGGAAACCCACAGCGTGATTGAAGGCATAGCAGGGAAAGAGCAATTGGGCCCAAATTCCTCGAAGAACTTCTTCCCACTCTCATTCCTCATCTCCGTATACCAAGCGACGAACCAACTCTTTAATTCTCGAAGATCGGAGCCGTACTTGTCCCCAGCCATGATAGTGTGCCAAACTTCTTCGACCGAGATAGTCTGCTTGGGCAAAGCGTCGGTTGTGGAGTGAAACTCACGAAGCCAGAGCTCCATACTTCGAACAGTGTCTTCATTCAGGATGACACTGTCCTTTTTGGGACCCCAGCGGCCATCAAACATGGCTCTAAAATACTGACTGCGTTCTACGAGAATGCCCTTTTGAACTTTGACGGACGCCGTTCGCACGAGCCTGTTGGCCCCCGCCTGGCCAGCGTCGTTACCGAAGCGTTCGTCTTGCCTGGTTGCGGGGTCGAATTCGTTAATGTGGATAGTGAAGTCACTGGCGACTGAGACTTCAATGTCTTCATGTGGTACTTGTTCATCAGTGAAAGGCACAGCCATCGTCTCTGATTGCAGTTGTTAGCCTTTGACGCTCTACTTCTAATACCATGCTATCACTCATATTGCCGAGGGGGCATCCATGAGCCACAGATATCTGAGGACTACCATGGTCTTCTCTCTCGAACTCACCAGAGCAAACAGAAACCTGAAGTCGATTGACAGGTGAGGCCTATCGAAGCTAGTGGGTAGGTGGTGTTATGGAGGTTGGTTGAAACTCGAGATCAAGTGAGGAGAATGTGTTGTCGAAGATCGAAATCAAACAAAAGGAGAGGCTGCAAAGTGTTGGTAGCAGAGCAAACAAATCTCTGTGGGGTCTGCACAGTGTGCTTGTTTGGCATCCCAGCTTGGAATCCAGCAGTGACCTTAAGATTCAGGTTGAATGAAAGGCATAGTTCTCTAAGTATAACCAGAAGATGGAAGGCAATCCAGATGAACATTCCCAGATGAGAGAGACAGTTCAGGTCTTGAGCTCTGTTAGGTGGAATACAGGTGCCGGTAAGACTCCAGTGAGAGCCATTTTATTAGCATAGTAACAAAGTGGACGATCATGACAGTTGTGCTAGTGCTAGCATGCAAGAGTTAATAAATAATGACTGAAGATGGTGGGTCAGGCGGGAATCGAACTGAAGACTCTTTTGTAGTACCACCTGCGACTCGTCCGTCGTCCGTCGTCAGGGGCAGGAAGCGTTCCAGACTTCTAGGGTTCCTCCTCCAATTTTCACCCACTCCACTTGAGACTTGACCGTTGACTTTGAGAGTGGACCGCACCAAACCACTAGGTACGTACATGGTCAATGTTGCTAATTCCGGTCCAATGAATCGCACTGAGATTTGAGGAATGATGCAATAATTGGAGTATTGGAGTATTGGAGTTAGGCTTGGCTTTTCTCAATTAATTCAATTATTTCCGACCGTGGTCGTCTAGTGTCCATTTTGCATTTTACAAGCTACTACCTACCTACATCGCCGTCGCGATCCCCAATGAGGCGACAATCATTTGGAAAAAAAAATATCAAAGACAATGTTGATTTGATTCGAATTATCGACTACGCACTGTCTAATATGAAGCCGCCACCGTGACGGAATCACATTCGTTTCCCGATTATCCCAATCAATCGCTCTAAAAACCGCTGGTCAAAATATCTGACTTCTACTCGGTCGACCGAACATGCTCTTGCTTAGGTATCTCGAACTATGGATTCAACAGACACCAACAGTAGTTCACAAGAGCCAGTCGATTGGCTCTCAAGTCCCTCGAGCTCCAGCGGGCAACAACCACAACAACCACAACGCTCTGTCATAGTAGTACGCAGCCAACCTACAGCGCTTTCGCCTGCGACTAAGCTTCCCATTCCGCGTTTGGGCATCATCCCAATTAGCCGCCACCGCACACCGCGCGCCTGTGTAACATGTCATGAGCGCAAGACCAAGTGTGACGGCTCGAAACCAATTTGTGCACAGTGTCGGCTACTGAAAATTGCCTGTACTTATTCTAGTTCCAAACGCGAAAGACAGCAGCTTGAGATTGAATCTGCCAGAGTGAAGATCAGGGTTTACGAATCACTGCTGCGAGAGATCTACGAGAAAAGTCGAAAAGAAGGTCTCACTTCAATTGAGGAGACGTTCGATGTTAGTCACTTCCTATTCCCCATGCCTGGCCATGCTAAAATTGTGGCAGAAATACTTTCGAGCTTCACCGGAAATATTCTCTTCGTTCCTGAGCTCGAAATCGCCATTTGAGCAACAGCTTTCTCCGCCAAATCCAGGACTGTCTTTGCATCGCATGCGTATGGCATGGGCGACGCACAATGGCAATAAAATTCCGCGCTTATGCCAAGAACCGCAAATCCGGATCAAGGGCATTCGAGCTTGGACTTCTCTTGTGGACGATGAGGTCGCAAGTCATCTACTTTCGCTGTATTTTGCGTGGGAAAATCCGACATGGCAACTTGTTGATCAGCATATGTTTCTCAAGGACTTAGCGAGTGGGTCCAAGAGATTCTGTTCTCCGCTGTTGGTCCACGCCCTTCTCTTTTTTGGCTGTGTAATGTCGATCGCTCCAGCATCATATCCGTCTGCTAACTTTGATGCAGAGCTGCTCCTACAGCTTGGACCGGATAACCGATCGACAAGAGGAAAAGTCTCTGGGCAAAAAGTTATACGCCGAGATTCAACGCCTCTGGCAGATTGAAAAGGACCAGCTGAACCTTCCAACTGCGCAGTCCAGTATCTTGATTGGCCTGCTTTGTTGTACTCTGGGCATTGACAGACTGGGAACGAAACACATTCTCCACGGAGCAAAACTATGCCACAAACTAGAGCTACACTGCAAGTCACCGGCGTATCTCTACAGCCATGTGAACAGGGATGAACTAGGTCCAATATCAAGATGCCATCAGCTGGTCGCATGGGCCGTATTCGATGTACAAGCGTGAGATATTCCGGACCGCGTTCAGTGCCTCTCTAGCACGGACTAACATGCCTGTAGTCTTGCTGCGCAGGTTTACAGGAAGATGCCAGTGTGGGAACGACCACCGGCTGTATGCTTCTCCCTGGACGAGGCGGCAGTACTGGATGAAGGCGTCGAGTGGAGCCCCTACCCTTTCAAAACTCCCGTTCAACAGCCTTTCTACTACACCGCGGCCTGCTACCGTAGCGCCCTCGTGATGATCGTCCATGAGATTGCTATAGCGGGCATTAAATTTTCAAACACCGGCATTGCAAGCGACGATTGGCAGTACGGCCATCAGCTACATCAAAAGCTATGCGATTGGATGACCAGCCTGCCGTCATGTGTGATGCCCCAATCCAACACAACCCCACATATACTATGCTTGCAGTGAGTCCTTCAGCCACATTCCAAGAAAGTGGTAATAACATCCACTACTAGTTTGTACTTCCAAGCGACCCTTGTATTCTTAGGCGATATCTTTATTCTATATTCGAAGGTGACACGCAATGATGAATCGAATCTGACGCGGTTCGATCCCTGGACTGTAAAGTCTCGAGCCCTGGACTCTGTTGGGTCTCTCATCCTGCTGTACAAACAATCTCACGGGTGGAAGTCGATTCCAATTGTGTTCCTTCACTATTTCTGCCTGGCGGGGGTTCATTCAATATCGCAGCTGGAACCTCAGGCGCCGAAATGGAGTCTGATCTTGGAGAGCTGTGTGGTGGGTCTCTGGCATATGAGTCTTGGTTGGGGCAGGTTGTGCACAGCATTTCTTCGAACGATTGAGCTTGTGCTCAAGGCGAGCAACCTCGACGAGTCGCTCATACCCACAAAGGTGACGGTGATTTTCGAACAACTGAATACCACTCTTTGGACTGCCACGGATATTTCGTCTCTGTCTGCCGACTACGTTGTGCATCACGTTCCAGTTCCAGCTAGCGAGTCCGCTGCAGGATCCGAATTCAAGGCCGAAGGGCTAGAAAATCTGATCCGTAGCATGGATCATCTTTCCATGCACTGACCGAGGTCGAAAATATGTGGTGCCTCACCTGGGATCCCCTTCCTATTGCTTGACTCTTATCTGGGCTCGTATAACGGTCGACTTGGTCTTTTTCGTTGACGTTGACGTAGAAAACTGCAGGTTGGTCGTATGGCATCGACTGCCTGATTTTCCTCGAGGGTGCATTTGTCAATGAACCATACAACATCAAAATCGCCTACATTGGAAGGAAAGACAAGACAGAATCGTGCATTTTCATTGAGATGACAGCGGCCGATGCCTCCTTGGCTGGTGAGCCAGAGTCAATTCTCATTGGCGGTTCGAACAATCAGATATCTACGCATTCTGGGTATCATTTATCAAACGTCATCAGGCATAGTAGCGGGTTCATCGCTGGGACCTGTCGAATCCTGCGAAGCAGATGTCTGGTGGATCTTCAATCTTGCAGGCAAATCTCGACCATCGCTTTCCTTATCGTTCACACTCAAGCGTTCTTTATTAACTGCCGTTGCAGAACATTCGGTCTGATCTTTATGGATGGCTTTTTCGTCCGACACCTGCGCATCCGTCCCAACGTGTCTATTGTTCTGTCGGCCGTGGAGAAGTTTCTCTTTAGAATCATCCAGCGTCTCGTGCAGGGCTCGCAATTTGTGCTTCGTCCGAGTGTATCCCTCCATGCCTGCAAGGATGGCGTACGATTTTGTTATAGAGACATGGGACATGTCTACACCTTGATCCTGCAAGGCGTGAACAAAGGCGCGAAAATTGGCCGAGGGTGGACGGTAATGGCCACTGGAATGTAAGTAAGTACTTGATGCCTGGCAGTAATGTCATCTGTCAAGAGGGAAAAGAGGAACATTAATTTACCTTAAAGGTGTTACACTGCGCAGCTGGCCGTTCCAGATTTTGATCAAACCTGCAGCAGCAACGCGCGCACCCCGTAGAAATGACGAATGTTGGAATGCTCCCTTTTCCTTGATACCGATGTAGAGACGAAATGATGTGTCCGCGACCTGTGTCACGGTCAGTCATGGCTCGCTCTGAGTGCCTGATGATAGAAGAGAGTCGCCTCACAAATAACCACATGTCTTTTCTCTTTGCGGGTTTGCGAGCAAAATGGTTGCGCATCACCGACGGGGTGATATGGACTAGTTTGTTGATCCCTTTCGCTTCCTCATAACCTTGGTTGAGTTGTTCGCCGGGACTATCATCCGCTGAGTCTTCATCAGACGACGACAGACTTGATATGGAAGACGAGCTTGATGCATACGCAACCACCGGATATCCAGACTCGGAATGACCTCTAAATTGCATCGCATCCTCATCAATCGACACAATACCCTTGAGACTATCCTTAAAGCGTGTACTATCCGTGCACACAAGCTCGTTGTTCTTTGCCCAGCGGAAGAGACCTGCCTGGTCCACCGTGACCAGATAATTCAGCCGCTCGTCTCGGCTGAGATAGCGCACCTGCTGATGCTCCAGCTTCTCACGGGGACACTCAGGCAAATCCAAGTCTTTCCCCTCGCCATAATCAAGCCAGTAGAAAAAGTTCTGGGTTGAGGGACAGTTTTTCCAATAATTGTGATACTTGCGCAGATTGCTGCCATGGCGATGCTTGAGATCGACCATTTCGAGAAAGTACCGTTGGTCCATCATCTTCGCCATCTTCTGAGATGGCACTTCGTGGTGGAGAATGGGAAATGAGCGGCGAAATCGCGATCTAGGAGGAGTGGAAGAAGCATTCGCCGGCGCAGTTTCGGAGCACAGTCCTGTAGCCATTGGACTAGCTGGGTGCAGCTTTGAAGAGTTGGTCTCGTTCCTGAACCTGCCGTCATCACTGCCGGCTTGCATAGCGACGTTGACGACTCTTTCCCATTTTTGGTGCACTTGTTTGGAGGCATCTGCGCCTGCGCCGGCTGGCGAAATGGAGGGACGGTAGAGCTGGTGCCATCTTGCTTCCTTTAAGGCCTAACAGCAAGGAGTAAGCAGACTGGCCAAAACATGATTCTCAAAGGGGCATTACCTCGGACCATCGCGCAGATGCATTCAGGCCCAACCCATGTAGTTCACGTCGCGTTCGATATCCGCGATAAGTCCTCTACACCATCAGGTTAAACATGTACAGCATGCATTTGGAGAAAAAGAAAACCCGATGCTGCTTATTGCAGCTAAACAGAAGATGTACCTGAATAAGACGGGCTGCTTTCTCCCGATCCGCTAATGTGATGACGTCATCGTTCCTGGGAACTTCTGTCCCCTCGGTCGCGCTGATGGAAGGAAAACCATCACTAGACGCAGCAGCTGGCTCTGCAGAGGGCGCCGCAGAGTTGTTTGCTATATTTTCAGCCATGTGAGGGAATCTAGATCATCAGAAGCAAGTTATTTGGAAGAACAAGAGGAGAAATAGATCAGGAAGATCTCCAACGAACTTTGTCGCAAACAACGAGGAGGCTTACTGGCACTAAGAACGGAGATCGTCACGCGCTCAGGCATTCAGGCTATCAGGCTCTCCAGGCAGCCATTTAGAGGACGCTCCACCGGTATTTAGCGCTCGCTTAATGGTGGACAACTCAGCCTTATTGTCCAGTCAAGAACACAAGATCGCAGAAATCCATGCGTCAGGAAAGGGTCAACCCTTCCTTCGATTATCCTCACACAGTTTGGAGTTCCATTGCGTGCTGCGAGTATGTGATCGAAGGTGTTTACGCAGCATCATTCCCGCAGTTGGATTGCGATATGTCCATGCCTCCTGTGAACACTGACAATAAACTGGGATTGGTGTCAATTGCAAATCATCAAAACAAAGAGAAGCAAGGCTCTGCGAAAGCACACTCCACATGAGACTGTGTTCAGGAGCTTGATGATAGCATTGTTTGCTCAGTGAAAGGTGAGAGTCGTCATGTTTCCATGACTTCAGTTTTATATCGTTCGAGGGAGGACACCAAACCAGACCTACCTTCGATTGTTTGCCATTGAAACTCGATATTTCGGCGTGCTTTGATTTACTCTGAGCAAGGTAATACCCAGAAATAAGCTAAGAAGTGATAGCGCGCAGACCTCTTCTTTGAGATGGCGGCATACCTGAAATTAACAACGCTTCATCTCAGACGCATCACATCAGCGCCTTAAGAGTCTGCCCTTCCTAGTGCTGGATTGAGAAAAAAACGCCCAAGACCCTCAAAAAACTTGACTGTACCTCTAGGACTGTGTCTCATTACTTTACAGCATCTGCATTCCAGCAATGAATCCGACCTCGGCTGCGCACTTCCCTCCGTGACCACCAAGGCACATCCCGGCCCAGGACATGCGGCAAATCCTTGCGTTGTGCTTGCCTCATCACACAGGTCATGCCATGGCTCTTTGAAGGAGTGAAATCATAGGCCCTGGCAATCTGATGGCATGGATAGGCGGCACTAACATACCAGCTGTGACTGCGGATTCACTAAAGAGGGTTTCGGGTCATGGCTACAACCCGCAAATTGATTAAGGATTGCGCTATGATGGGGATGCTCGACAGTCTCCTGGAAATAAGTTTTTTTCATAGGCTGAACCTTGAGAGACTTCTGCAAACTTTGGGCACTTCAACACTGGTCCGATGACTCTAATCCAGCGTTAAAGTATCATCCACGAGTTGCCACGGCGTAGAAGGCCTCGTCATTTGTGGAATACGACAACCGAAGTGAACCATCCCAACACACTCGATGATGAAGATCATGCAACCCTGTTATATAGCCTATATTGCGCAATAACCTCTGATCCCCGCAAAATCCTTGTTCATGTGATCGTGACAATGGGATGAAACAGGGGAAGTTTCTTCAGGCCTGCCGGCAAGGGATACCGCATATCCGGCAATACAATTTGCGGGGTGGTCTCGGCATTGGTCGAACTTTTCCTTTCTTGATTCGGACACAACAAGGTATCTGCAGAGTGCGAAGAGTAAATGCACGAAAAGCCGACAGCTGCAAGGACGTTTCTCCGTGGGGGAATCGGACTAGGCATGCATCATGCTCTATATCCACCTATCTTCAGGACATAACTTCAACACCCCTACCGTTGTCCATGAGCTACGGCGCTGACGTGGACGGTCCTCGTGTCTATTCTGTCATTCTTATGGTGCAGTCTACCCTGGACGATCCGAGTTCCCGGCGATATATTAATTGACATATGTTGCATTATTCACCGGCAATTTTCACCTGCAGCGTTTAGGCCTCGTGTCATGCTACATGTCTGGTATGCAATCTATCCCGCTCAACAAGGCGCCTAGACGGTCTATTCTACTGGGCAGCTGGAGGAATTGATTCCCTTCTGACACGGCAGCATGTCACGGTCCGTTCTTGGAATGAATACAATGTTCAGTCTCACCTGCTGTATATGCCGGCTAAAATGATCGGTTTCATGATATAAAGCCACTCTCCTCGCAGCCAACTCAGTGGTCAAATTCTTCTATCCCTTTGACCGGCAGCAATCTATTTCACTCTTTGTTTATTACTTCTACTGATTCTACAAGGCACCTGCCAGCATTCAATATGAGACACGTTCAATCCACTCAGCTGCTTACAGCACTTCTCTTTACCACACAGGCCGCATCCCATGGTCACGTTACGAACATCGTGATCAACGGTGTTTCGTACCGCGGATGGAATATTGATTCTGATCCCTACAATTCGGATCCGCCGGTGGTGGTAGCGTGGCAGACCCCCAACACGTCAAATGGCTTCATCTCGCCAGATGCGTACGGTACGGACGATATCATCTGTCACCTCAATGCCACGAACGCGCGCGGGCATGCTGTGGTTGCTGCAGGGGACAAAATATCCATTCAATGGACAACTTGGCCAGACTCTCACCATGGACCGGTATGACTTCCTTCACTCTGGCCCGAAACTGTTCCGGGCCTCCGCTCAATAACGGGCCCGTAATGAGAGCTAGGCCAAGATGTTCATCGAACAATTGGTTATGACATTAACTTCGTACAGGTCATTAACTACATGGCCTCGTGTGGTTCCAGCTGTGAGGCTGTAGACAAGACGACTTTGGAATTCTTCAAGATTGATGGTGTTGGACTGGTGGATGACTCAAGCCCACCGGGGGTCTGGGGCGACGATCAATTGATCGCGGATAATAACTCGTGGCTTGTGGAGATTCCCCCGACGATTGCGCCGGGCTACTATGTCCTTCGACATGAGCTGATCGCTTTGCATGGAGCTGGAAGTCAAAACGGAGCCCAGAACTATCCTCAATGTTTCAACCTTCAGGTTACCGGATCAGGGACCGCGCAACCATCCGGCGTAAAGGGCACAGAGCTCTACTCTCCCACAGATCCGGGCATTCTGGTCAATATCTACAACTCGCTTTCGACATATGTAGTCCCGGGGCCGACTCTCATTCCCGGTGCTGTCTCAGTCGTGCAGTCCAGTTCTACCATCACTGCTTCTGGAACGCCTGTGACCGGCTCTGGAAGTGCCCCAACTACCAGTGCAGCGACGACCACGAAAGCTACAACAACTACTTCCACAACATTGTCCACGACAACCAGGGCTACGACCACCAAAGCTACGACCACAACAACTACAACGGCGGCCGGCTCCACTTCTGTTCAATCGGTCTACGGCCAGTGCGGTGGTAGTGGATGGTCTGGTCCCACGGCCTGCTCTACCGGAGCCACGTGCAGTTCCTACAACAGCTACTATTCCCAGTGCCTTCCAACCGGTTCCTAGGTGTGCTTGAGAGCTTTGAGGAGATGGTGGTTCCGTCACGAGTTCTATGGGGACTGCAACACCGTTGTGTACATAATCCTATGTAGTTTGACGAACAGATCAATTGAGTTGAATATGTTTTCGCTATGATTTCAAGCCTCGATTAATCATTTCTGAAGACTTTCTCATCTGTTCATACCGAGAAGTAAGCGTATCTCACGACACCCTGAACGGCATCCGCTCAAGCAAAGCCCTTCCCCCGAACTCCTCGAGCCCACTCTCCACCACCTGACCTCCGAGCGCTCCTCACAGCTGCTCAGCAGGTTTCGCACGCATGGCACACCTCATCAAGTCTTGCTTAGTCTCTAATAACATCGATTCTTCCGACCAGCACCAAATGCCGCGGAACGAATGAGAAACCCACTGCTCTGCGAACTCTTTCCGCTATGGGTTCTCCGGAGTCCGATCAGTAGCGCTCCGAAGAGGGCAGTTTCAATGGAACACTCGTCTCTAACCCCTGCATTAACTTGTGAAGATTGTAATGCAGCATTCATTACGAGGATGCCAGTTGGCTGTGGATGTTGTAGCAGCGCCATGTACAAAGGGAGTAAATGCCGCCTAAACACATGGGCCTGTCTAGGATGAGATAGCAATGTCTGAATCATATGGATGCGGTGCTCAGAAGGGGGCTGGGCTCAGTATGGATGTCTTATACAATCTGATTATGAGCTGATGAGGGCAAACCGAGGGGTTTGCCGAATTGTGGCTGATTGTTTGGTTTGATGAGTGCAGGAGTATTAGCTACCGAGAACTTGTAAATCGTGCGAGACAGAAGGGGGGATAGAGGGCATGCTCCGTGTTGGAGTATCGGGCTATACATGTGTACATGGTCTTGGGGTCTGGAGTCCCAGGGAGAAGTACGTCTATCGAGGAAGTATAGGTTAATGAAATGAAGTGGATGCTACGGCGGACTGAATGTACAAACCGGCCAAAATAAATTTATTACCATGATTACCTCCCGCCACACCATGCTAGAACAACCACACGCACCACCTTACTAGATGACATGCCTAGGGCCTATCAAGCATGGTTATAGAAAATTAATATTTTTATATGATATATATGGTATTCGATATCCTTAGTATATAGTATTCGATATTGATACTATATGGTATTCGATATCCTTAGTATATAGTATTCGATATCGATACTATGGTATTTGATATCCTTAGTATATGGTATTCGATATCGATACTATAGTATTTGATGTCGATACTAAGTATTCAATATAGTAGGAACTTAATGGTTTAATATTATTTTATGATAGCATCTTTGTGGAAATAGTGGCTATAGGTAATACAAGTGGGTGACAAAAATTTTTTGTTTTGGCCGGTTTGTACATTCAGTCCGCCGTAGATGCCCTCTCCGGTAGAAAGTACGCTGTTTTGTACAACATCCATGTATCAGCAGTTCGCCGTTCTCTGGCACTTGGATACGTTGGCTGCGCATAGAGACAGTTGCTTCTGGCGACCCATTCGGCCATCTCTCGTGTAAACCATTAGACGAGTCACAATATGAGGATGGCATTTTGCGCTGACTCGATTAGTTCTAGGGACATGGCGTTCTGAAGCAGCTGGATCTTTACACCAAGATACCAGAGATATCCCGGAATACGGCACGCTGCTCCTCCTTAGCGGCAGCATCTTTAGCCCAGCGGTCAGCCTCCTTGTTCAATTCCCGTGGAATGCGCCAGAAGCTGATCTTTACGCCATTGTCAGCCCATCTTTCACACTCTCCAAGCAGGCACTGCCACAGGTCTTTGTTCTTGACGGGTTCGCCAGTGCTCGTCTTCCACCCTCTGCGCATCCAGCCTTGAATCCAGTTGGTCGCACCTTCAACAACGTACTCTGAATCCGTTGCAAAGACCAGGCTCTTGCACCCTTCTCCATCCCACCTGCGGAATCTGGATGCTCCAATGACGGCCCGAAGCTCAGCACGGTTGCTAGTGTGCTTATGGGACTCACCTGTCGGCCCTTTCTCCTCAAGTTGAAACGATAAATAGCCAGGTCTGTCAGCAGTAGAGGGCTTAAATACAAAAGCACAGCCTCCTCTTGGATGAGCAGCGCCATTGTTTAAACAGGCTCCGTCGGTGAAGATAAGGAATTCAGACGGTTTGCTGGGATTGATAAAGCGGATTGTGGGCGGTGATGCTTCGGGAGTGATGCCTGGACGGAAGAGAGCATGAGGAGAGTCGCATCCCCTGGGCACGGGAAATTTGGTTGGGATGACTTTGCCAGTGCCAACACGTGTCTCATTTCCTATGGACATGTCTGTAAACCCACCAGCGCTGTTACGACGCAGAGCCGCCACGCCGGCCACGGAGAATGGGTAATGGTCATTGGTATCGTCCTCGTCCGAATCATGCTGTCCTGGCTCGTCCTCCTCAATCTCGATGAAGCTGTAATCCACAGTGCAGTAAGGACAGATGACAAGATGATGGGCACCACAGACTAGTTGTCCGTTTGGAAGCTCGATGGGACTGTCAGGTCGAACGAACATTATGGGATATCAATTCTCCTCAAAGTAAATCAAAGGAAAAAGACGAGACTTTTCTGAGAGGCAAAGATTGCAATCACAATAAAGACGAGCAGACTGGGGATGTACTGCTGTATGAAAACAGCTGCTTGCTCTTAGAGAATGATCTGGCTGAAATCACACCGAGCCGCAATGACTCATATGAGAGGTCTACTCTTCAATGAGCACGTCAAGAGAGATGGATTAAGAAAGATGGATTAAGAGCAATGGACCAAGAGAGGAACATGCAGAGGGTTTGCAGATATATTTTATTTTCTGGAAGATGCATTGTTTACTCCTTCCAACAACGCCTTACCTGATTAGGCAGGTACCAGTCATGTGACAGCCCTAAATCTAAGATCGCACTCAGCAAAGGATGAAAATAATGTAATCTGCCATACAAACTTGATGATAGGATCCTCTTGATTATCAGTGTGGCCTAATATCACGACACTAACCATGTGACATACACCATCAACACGCTCTTCTTCTCTTCATTCACATTTCTGGGAAATCTATTTGTCTCATGGTTGGCCGGACTCCTTTCGCAGAGAAGACTGCCAAAAGGCACTGGAGGAATGTTTCTCATTACTCCATGACATATTAATCTTCCGGATCGCTTTTGAATAGCATCTACAACGCGTATAAAACAACGGCCTTAATGGCCGCAACATATTGCTGCAGCTGTTGCTCTCAGCTGCCCCCGATGAACCTCATCAATTCGGCTGACTGGGATGTCAAGTTATAGAATGAACAAGGAAAATGAGCCTCCTCCGTCAGAAGCAGAATCCAGATCTCTGGACTGCTAGTGACGGCCAAGGACACGTCACACATTCTACCCTTTCCTCATGACGGAATCCCTGAGCAATACGAGATGAAGAGGACAGAAGAGTATCCTTGTCCTCCATTTCTTTCTATCTAACAGTGAGAGCCCAAGCTGGAAAGACACCGTCAGTGACCCTATCACCATTCCCAGACGATAGACGACGTATCAGCTACAATGATAGAGTCAAGTTCGAGAAAATATCAACAGCATTTGAAGACAATGTGCCCATACAGGACTTGTCAACATCACATACTCATTACTCATCTTGAATGTACACACAAGCTTCCCACTGCCAATGCGCGTCTCGAGGCCGGTTTACCGGCAGACACGAAAGTACACCACAGTTCGGCGTGTGACAGCACTGCCATCACCGCTTCTTTGAGGTTCTGCCCTCCTGGACTGCTTACATTCCAACGTTGTGGCTTTGTGGGGAGATTTTGACCGAGTTGTGTTGCCGCCTCCCACTCCGGCTCATGCCGGAAACCTTGTTTTCGATGGACACACAATCGATGAAGGCAAGTCGTAATAGAATAATGATAGCTTTATCCGGGCCCTGCTCCTGCTCCCACCGTGGGTCTGGTGTCGCCAGAGACATCGATGAGGGCGAGTCGTCCGCATGGAATCAGCCATATCTTCTCCGCCATGGAGTTCAGGTATCAATCGTTCAAGGTTGACAAGCAGATGGCTCGACAGATAGACTCCTGCTTTCACAGACTTGTTTCGGAAAAGGCACTCGTCAAGGGGCACTCAATGCCCCAGGCATGGGCCGGGCACTATGTCATTCAGCCGAAATGGCAACTTTAAGTCCGGGTCAACCCAGCGATACATTGCTTGCAAGCAAGTTCTGGTGCATGCCATGTCTTCGCACTTCTGCGAAGAATTGGGACCCGAACGAGCCTCGTCCCTTCTTTGAAGACAGCACTTCGACCAAGTGTCGTCAGTGTAATAGTCGTCATGCGTTATGCAATCCAGAATGGCACCCTCTCATGGGACGTACATCTGACACTCACCATGATCATCCTTCAGAGTGCCAAGGACACGCCGTATGGCAAGGAGTCTTGCAAGGCATTGATCCACGTCGAGCAATGGCATTTTGACGTGAGTAAGGACTCTCACGTTGCGCTGTCGGCTAAGGCATCGATAGCTGGCTAATTAATCAGAAAGTCAAGAAATATGTTATACAGCCCCCAGGAGCGCGTTGACTGTTTTGTACCATGGCAAGATAGTATACTTCTTTACTTCTCTTCCTCTTAGTATTCCTATCATCTGGACCATGTGATCATCTGGGCTTGTCTGCCTGACCAGATCTATTCTTAAGAAGGTATAACACTATCAATATACAATAGTGCTAGACTAAAAGGGTGTCTGGGTGGCCACCATGACATGAGGCAACTTGTGATGGGATTGGGATTAGCTCAAGGAGTCCACAAGGGTCATCAGCTTCTTCTTGCTGTGGCCAGCAATAGCCCATCAAAGGGTTTGCGGACTATTAGCCCACAGGTACGTGCACAACCAGAGACCCTAGGTAGCCGGTGGCGCCATACATAGTCAGACCATACGGCCGGTCCATTCTTCTTGGTTGAAGCTTCATACAGATAGATAGATATCAGTGGGAAAGGGAGAAGCACAGTTGACCGAATGAGCCTGTAATAAATGAATTCTTTGTCCCCCTTCAACTCTAACCTCCTTTGGCAAAACCCACCGAATGCCCTGGGCATCTCCCGGTCATTCGACCACTTGATCAGCATGAAGTATCAGAGAAGTTGCGAATAGTCTGGGAAAGCATCGGTCACTTCATCTAAATTCGGCACAAAGCACAATCAATCGGCGGATTCGGCCTTGTACAGTTGTACTCAGCACATGCCTATTCTCTCTCATTTGTTCCCTTCTTTTCCCCGTTGTTTTGTACTTTCTTTTATCTAGAACTCGTTCGGTGGGTTTTGCCCTAATTGGGAGTCCCAAAGCCGAACGTCAGGTATCAAGTCAACTCCTATGAAACCAATGCATGAGCCTGGCTACAACTCATTCTCGTAACAATAACTCGGTCAATTCGCTCCATCATGCTGCACTGGAGCCAACCCCAGATACAGAGGCTTTTTCTCCCACATAACAAAGGCCACCTGGTCCTCCCAGCGATTCTCCGGGCTCCGGTTCGCCATATCGAAATGCCAGACCAGACTCGCCAGAATCACGCGCAGCTCTGCCCAACCCAGTCGCCGACCGAGGCAGTCCCGGGGCCCGTAGCCAAAAAGGCTGGAAGACAGTGGGATCGTGCGGGTGCAGAGCTATGCCGCCCTTCTCTGGCGCGATCCATCACTCAGGGATGAAGGAGTCTGGCTGCGCGAAGTTGCGGGGGGATCGGAATGCCGTCCACACGGGGATGCCTACCGACGCCTGCGTCAAACATAGGCCAAGTCAGTCGACAACCCTAGGCAGAAAGACAAAGTAAGGTGGAAGCCAGCTTACCCCGGCAGGGACCCAGCTGCCACAGACTTGTGCCCCGCCGTCAGGAACAAGTCGCGGCCGGTTCGACGGAGCCGGCGGACACATCCGTAATCCTTCCTGGAGGACGGCAGTTAGATAGGGCAGGTTAGCAGTGTGCTGGATGCTGAGCGACTCCTCTGCACTGCGCAGCGACCTCCGGATCTCCCGCTGGAGCTTCTCCATCTTCTCGGGATTGCGCAGGAGGTACTGCAGGGTCCCCGTGAGTGCCGTGGCGAGTAGCTCGATGGGGAGAGCCGTTTCCGTTTCCCAGTCGATGTCATGTCGGGAGTAATCCTCGGTTGGTTCTGGCGTTTGCGGTTCTTGGACAGGGGAGGTGGCTCGATCCAACCGGGCTGCCATTGCATTGAGGGTACTGGCGCGGAAGAGATCCGGTAGCCGCAGACGAGTCCCGAATCCCTTGTCGATCAATGCCTGCAACTTGATGAGCAGCAAGGAGTTGCCGCCGGCCGAGAAGAAATCCGTCGTTCTGGTGATGGTGATCCCGGTCTCCCCGAGCGTAGACTCCCAAACCTTTTTCAGCCGCCGTTCGTTCTCGCTCCACCCACTGACTTCTTCCTTGGTTTCAGTGTCGCTGCCAGGTCCCAGGGGAATATCATTCAAGGCCCGGAAGTCCAGCTTTCCGCTCGCCGTGAGCGGCAGCGCATCGACCCGGACAGCCATTGCCGGCTTCATGTATTGCGGTAGCGGGAGGCTTGCCAGAAGCTGCGACGCATAAACCTCCACGTTGTGTGGTTGCCTCTCCGTCGCGAAAACAACATAGGCCACCAGGAACTGGCTCTCTCCGGCCCCTCTCGTACCCACCGCCGCATTGGCGACCACCCCTGACGATGCATCCACGATTGTCGTGGCAATATCGGCCAGCTGGATGCGGATCCCCCGCAGCTTGATCTGGGTGTTCGACTCAATGCGTCCCTGATAAACCAGTGAGCCGTCCGGCAACATCTGGCCCAGGTCGCCGGTCAGGTGGACCGCGCCGTCGGACAGCGCACCGTTGACGATGAACCTCTCGCGGGTCAGGTCGTCGTCGTGCAGGTATCCCATACTCACCGCGGGTCCGCCGACGGCAATCTGGCCAGGCCAGCCCAGGGGCACCGGGTGCAGTTCCTCATCGACCAGGTAGACACTGTAATTGGCGAGAACGGTACCGATGGAGGCTGGGGCTGCTATGGTGTCGCGGCGGTAGTCGACCAGGCCTATGTTTGACACAACGGATATTTCGGTAGGTCCTACGTAAATGTCAGCAAATATGCGCCTACAAACTGCATATTCAACTTACCGTAAGCATTGAACACCTGTAAGCCCTGGAGATTCGGACCCCGGAAGGACTCTATCAGCCGGGGCAGGAAGGCCTCGCCACCGCACATGGCGACCCTCCAGTCCCGGCACTGCGAGAGAATCCCCGTCCCGTATTCCAGGAGCACCGTGTATTCCGACGGAGACATGAGGGTAAAGGTGACTCTCTCCCGGAGCATCACTGACGCCAGCTCGTGGATCTCTGCCCGGTTGCTGGAGATCACCAGACTGCCGCCGTTGGCTAGTGCGTAGAAGAACTGCGCGAGAGATGCGTCGTAGCCCAAGGCACTCTGCTGCAGCACAACCTCCCGACCCAAGCGCATCCTCGCGGTGGCAGCAGCGACATGCGTCATGAAGTTTGCGTGTGTGAGCTTGATGCCCTTTGGCTTACCTGTCGAACCGCTAGTAAACATGATGAAGGCCAGATCATGGCGCGAGGCGTAGTTCCGAACGGGTGGCGTCTGCTGATCCCTCAGGAGAGACACATTCAATACCCTTAGCGGTTGATGATCCTGGTCTAGACCCAGTCGCGGCACTCGAGGTGCCGTTCCCCGGTCACAGACGAGCAGTGCTGCGGCTGAGTCGCGGACGATGCTGGACAAGCGGTCGTCCGAGTTCCTCACGTCGCATGGCACATAGACCGCTCCGACCTTGAGGATGGCCAAAAGGCAGCCGATCATATCCGCTGAGCGCTCACAGAACACAGCGACGGGCGCACCTCGGGCAGCGCCGTGATCCATCAGGGAAGCCGCGATGCGCGCCACCCGATGAGCCAGCTGCTCGTATGTCCACGCTGCCGAGCCATCCTTGACAGCAGTAGCGCTCGGATAGCGGCGTACCATCTCATCAACCCGGTGCGAGAGTGTTTCCTCCTCCCAGGGACGCGACACGCTCTCACCCAGACTGAGTCGGAGGGCCTCCGTCACCAGGCCCGGTGGGTAGATAGACGGTTCTTGAATGGCTGCCCCGGGCGTAGACACAAACGCTTCAAGCAGATGGATGTACGTCTGTAGAATCAGATCAGCTCCGGCCTTGTCGTAAAGATAGTCCTGCACGGATAGGGTCAGCCCGCCGCGGCCCTCGTCCTCATCAATCGTCAGAATGAAATCAAACGGGTGCCGGGCATCCTCGTAGGAGAGAAAGTCCAGCTGAACGTCGCCAATCGTCTTTTGTTTGATCGCGCCCATGCGGTAATTGACCAGCACCTGGAACAAGGGCGGCTCAGTGGGGGAGCTCTCGGCGCCTATCTCGCGCAGTATCACCTCCAATGGCACACCGGACTGTCCCAGCGCCGCGTAGACCGCATTGCGGGTGTTCTGCAGCTGTTCCTGGAACGTCTGGATATTGGCAGACTGCCGGAGCCTCAACGGCAGAGTGTCAAGAAGCAACCCCACAGTATCCATGTGATTGGCCGCGTTACGGTTGGCATCCGTGATCCCGATACAGGTATTGTCGGATTTGAGGATCCGGTGGAGCATGACATGGAAGACGGCAAGGTAGAGATGGAAGCTTGTGGCCTTGTTGTCCGCACTGACGGCTTTGATACGGGCCACGAGGGACCGGTCCAGCTCGACGAAATGCTCGGTGACCTCGTAGCGTTCGAGGGGCCTACGGGCAGTGACTTTGGCAAAGGGGAATAGAGGGAGGGAGGGTGGCAGCCCGTCTGCGAACGTCGATCTCCAAAACTCTCGCCGCTTGAGCATATTGGGCGAGCCAAGGTCACTGCGCTGGGCGACGGCAAAGTCGATAAAGTGGGTTGTGTTGGGTGTCATCTTCCCTGGGGCCATGTAGAGCTTCTCCAAATCCTGTAGGAAGAGCTGCCAGCTGACCCCGTCCAGTAGAATATGATGATAGCCGAAGATAACAGTGTAATAGCCATCGCTATGAACCAGAAGGGATGCCATGAATCCGTCCCCATGCTCCAGGTCAAAGACGTGCATGCCAATCTTCTCTCTCTCCTCATTGACGTCTCTTTCATCATCAGCGTTCAGGATCTTTCGTAACGCAAAGGTGGGGAACCGGGTGACGGCCTGGAGGGGCTCGCCGGACGTCTCGTCCACGAAGAACCACGTCCGGAACACCTGGTGTCTGCGCATTACCAGGTGAAGCGCCTGCTCAAACCGAGGTATATCCAAGGCTCCGCGCAGCCGATATGCGGAGGTGCAGTTGTAGGCCGTCTTGTCCTCCAGCATCAGATGAGGAAACCACATACGTGCCTGGCTGTAGGACATGGGCTCAATCTGCTCGAAGGAAGGTATATCCCCCCAGTCTCCACAATCGCCTTCAAACGAATCAGAGGTATTAGAAGAGCTGACCGGCAGAGCGGTGTCACTGCGAGAAGACGGCTCCGTCGAGCTGCCATGCACGGATTGTGCGTCCAAGGCATTTGCTTCGACCGGTTTAGACAGCGCACGTTCAGCGAACAGCTGGGCACCCAACTCGTCGGATACTATCGCCCGTCAGTCCAATAAAATACAAGAAGGCAGTAGGATGCGAAGCAAGAATCGAACAAGAGGAGGAGCATACAAGAGGCAATGGAGCCACCCCCCAGGACCTTCAACACGGGCATGTCTTTCTCGACATTCTTCAGGAACCACGAGCGGACCTCGACAGCCACAAGACTATCGACGCCCAGGTCAATGATGGGCGAGTCCATGTTCACCGTCCCCGGCGCCAAATGCAGCATTGACTCCAACTGGGTCGCAAAGCTATCCCGCAGCGTCTGCGCGATCTCGTCCAGTGACTGGCTCCCCCGGAGTAACTCCTGCACGCTCTGCACACCCCCAGAGGCTGCCGCTGTCGACGCTCCAGAGGAGTCTACTACCATGTAATGCGAGAAGCGAGCGTCCGCATGCCACGGGAGAAGCTCCTCGCCCGGCCGGCCGAATCGTTGCAGGCCGGTGGTTAGCTGTACGCTCGTCCCCGATCCAGGACGGCCAGCGGCAATTGCTTCGACGAACATACCATGGAGGTCCCTTTCAGAGATGGGCCAGTAGCCCTGGCGGCGCAGGTTGCGGTAGATCTCAGCACCATCGGTGCGATTGATGTACCCGATCCCATAAAGCATGCCAATGTCGAGCACCGTGGCGGCCAGACCTCGCTTTCGGCGCTGGGCGGCTAGGCCGGCCATGTACTAACATATGTCAGAGAAAGTTTTATTCTGTCATATATCAAGGTGGGAGGGAAATCTGTCCTACCATATTCGCAGCTGTATAGTTCGACTGGCCCTTGTTGCCCGGCACTCCCGTAAGGGAGGAGAACATGACGAAAAACTCCAGGTCGGGGTCGTTGAAGATCAAATTCAGATTGTAGGAGCCAGTCACCTTGGGCCTCATCACCTTGGTAAAGTCCTCGATGGTCATGTCGGCAAAAAGCCCGTCGGAGAGGACCATGGCCCCGTTCACGACTCCCCCTACCGGCGGAAGACGGCCAGCAAGGTCGATTTTGAATCTGTCGACGGCCCCGAGGTCGGTAACATCCAGCTTCATGATCTGTACGGTAGCGCCCATGGACTGGAGCTCCGCTTGCCAGGAGGTCGCCGCATTGGGATTGCTGTGCATCATTAGGTTATGGATACTATACAGACATACGACACAATTTAAACATACCGGCTAGCAACAGCAATGTAGCGAGCACCATGACGAACCATAAAGCGGCAGAGACTCTGACCCAATTCGCCTGTCAAGCCAACCATCACGTATGTCTTGTGAGCGGACAGGACAGAGGATGCACTGATGGCCTGGACGCGTACAAGGGCCTTTGGCCGGCTCACCCAGTCCAGCATAGTGAACATGGACTGGGGACTATTTTCCAGTATGGTGTTGAGAGAAATCGGATTGTCTTCTTGCGCATCATCCGCAACAGTCTCAAGGCTTTGGATCGCCAGGGCAACTGCCTGTTTGACTACAGTGCTCTCTGCCAGACCACAGCTGTCCGTTCCGGTTGTGCTACTCAACCGCACCAAGGACTCCTTGTCCAGCTGGACCACCGAAGCAGGGAGGAGGCCTTTGAGCCTCAGATACGCTGCATTGTCTTCAAAGGACACAAAAGTCCCACTGACAAGCAAAAAGGATTGCAGGATGTCGTCTGTCAAGAGCGAATGCACAAACACCAACCGGTCGTCACTTGCAGCTTTCTGCGTATCGCTGGTCAGATACCGGCACTTGCCCTCAGTAGCCTCCAGCACATCCATCAACGCCCGAGTGGGCTCGTACAAGGTGACCATGCCGTGCGGACTTTGTCTCCGAATGGCCTTTGCGATGAGGACTGCCAGTACCCGTGCCAGCAAACTCGGACCCTGACGAAGGAGGTGTCCCACATCAAATGTCCACTCGCGATGCACGCAGACGCAGGATGCATTGGACGCTGAGACAACCAGCACCTGCCTCAGGTCCCGCGTGTCCCCAATCCCGACAAACGCAAATACTCCTTCGTCAATCTGCAGGGCCCACGCGCTCGAGTACCGCATCCGCACAACAATAGTGGGATCCAGCGGTTGCAGCCGCGCCACGGGAGCCCCGGTGTCGTTGGCATGCCATACAGCATCTGTACCGTCGCGGGCTCCAACAATCTCCACCACGGACCGAGACACGTCCAATTCAGGAGTTATCACCCGGCGGACGGAGTTATACCGCCGATTAAGGTCCTCCATCGGGAGGACCCGTGGGATCAAGAGCTGCCCGTCCTGCAGCACCAATTCGTACTCGGTGGACCAGAGCGCTGCTGCCATCTCGGCGTCGTCGGTCCGCAGCAGGCGCAGAAACACCTCAGCGACCAGATCCTCAATGCCGCTCAGGGTGTCGACGTCCAGAAACTGCAGCCGAAGCCGTGGCGTCTCGTGCCGCACGCAGCGAGACAGCCCGAGTGTGGCGTAATGGTACGGATTATCCTCGCGGAAGCCGCGGGTCAGCCAGAGGATGGAGCGGCTGGGCGCAAAGAGCTGTTGTAGTTTAGCGAGTTTGGTTCCCGTCATACTGGCCATGAGCGGTTCGTCGAGATCCGACAGCATGACAGCGGCGCTAGCATTATGCAGCACACTTTCGTGAACGGCATCCAAGGATTGTGCCGTGATGACATCGTAGTTGTAAAGCGGGAGGATGTCGGCCAGTTTGGATCTGATTTGGTGGGTTTCCGGCTTGGTTCCACCGAGCAGGAGGATTTGTCCGGGCATATCTACCGGCAGTATGGATGCCAATGGCGAACGGAAGGCTTCCAGAGTTGAACTGGTTGCCTGGACCACATGAAGCGAGGAGGTCCGGCGTGGAGTGTGAAATTCAGAGGTGACACGGGTGAACTGAACGGTCTGCAGGAGGCCACTATCCAAGGATTCTGCATCTCGAGAGACAATCGCTGTACCGGGAGACACACAGTGCAGAAGCCGCTCCTGCAGCGACACACGCGCAGTCTGGACTATGAGCAGATAGCCGCCCAAAGCCATGGCATGCCGGATCTCCCTCAGCTGGTGATGGAGGACTTCCTGGTCGTCGGATAGACCAGCGACGACCACCAAATCATAGGATTCCTCCTCCAAGTCCACATCGCTCAGCGATTGACCCGACGGAAGCTGCTTTACTCGAATCTTGTGAGGCTGCCGTCGCAGTTCTCCAGTGTCCAAGTGCGGGAGTATGCCCCCATCGGTGTATATGTGAGTGTACGAGACGAACGAAACCGCCAGGGAACACCCAAAGTGAGCGCCCAGGGTTCCGGTTTGACTCAGGTCCATCTCGAGGATTCGTAGGCGAGGAAATCGATGGCTAACCTGATCGACGACGTGGGTCAACTGGTGGCGAAGGGAGCGCTGCTCGCTGGACTCCAGCGTCATCTCCTTGACGAGCGCAGGGACGAGAGACGGCAGCTGCTTGGCACAGACACAGAGTAACTCCCGGTTCTGGCCACTGAGCGACACGCTCATCTGCGAGAGGATGTCTTCGATATCAGCAATATCACCCGAGCCAACCTTTGACAGGAGGAGTTCATTGTCCATGATGCTGCTTGCCTGATCATCGGCCGTGGTAAAACTACTCCAGGGATCGACCTTGTACACTGTCTCGAGGTATAGATCGCGGTCGTTGGCCACCGATGCTGCAAAAGAAGCGACGGTGATGCCCTCGATTTGGATCTCCATCTGCCCTTGCCCGTTATAGACGCAGATATTTCCCGTGAAGCTTGCTTGGCTCTCTGGTGACGCCGGAGAAAACTTGGTTATGGTGGCATCAACATCCACCGGCTCTTGCCGGTCAGACTGGGTAGTGCACAGTATTGGATTGAAGCGTAGTCGCTGAATATACTGCGGGAGAAACGCCGTCCAGATGGCACTGATCGTTCAATCAGGTTCACTTCTGACTTTCAGGAATCCAGTACCAGGAGAGAGTACTTACCCATCACCGGGAGCAGCAAAAGCCGCAAAAGCAGTTTGAAAAGATGCGTCGAGCAGGGCTGGACGAATGGCCAACGTCGACAAATCTTCCTCGTGCGGCTTCAGGAGAACTCCATGGGCTGTATCAAGACGGCGCTTGAGGGAGGTCAGAGCTCGGAACGGGCCGGTATACGCCAGCCCGATATCCTGCATGGAGGAGTAGAACTCGTCTGTGTTTACCGCGTGCAGATCCAAATGTCCCCCTGTCCGTTTGGGTAGCACATCGGCGGACGAGTCTCCCATCTCCACCCATACAGTACCCGTCACGGCAGTTTTCATGGGGAGCGTGTTGTCCACGGGGGCCCAGTCCAGAGTAAACGAAGCTGTCCACACAGACGTCTTGGAATGAACCGTCCGAGCCAAGGAGAACAGCGTTTCCACCCCCTGCGAGTCATCTCCCATGCTGATCCCGGCTTGTATCCGAAGATCATGGACCTCCACCAGCCTAACAAACGACCCTGGCGCGGCCATGGCCAGCGCCGCGTCCACCGCCATCACGCAATAGGCCGCTGCGGGCACAATGATTTGGCCCTGGAAGCGGTGGTCACGCAGCCAGGGCAGCGAGTCGGGCTTCAGGATATTTCGCCAGCGATACTCGGAGTCGGTGTCGTCGCTGGTCCGCACCCCTAGCAGCTCGTGGGGTGGTGCACGTCGCTGCACATACTGCTTTTGCAGGCGAGGCTGTCGGTAAAACGGCTGCGCGTGGTCCCAGGGGTAGGACGGGAGGTCCTTGATCACCCGCTGGACCGAGGGGAGGTGTACGCCCAGTGCTGCGGCGAACGGTTCCCAGCGCACGGGGGAGGAAGAAGATCCAAGGACGGTCCAGGCGGTGCCCAGCGCATCAGAGAAAGCGGCCACGTCGTCCTGGCCGCGGTGGAGCACCCCGGTGTACGGCAGTGTCTTGCCGATGGCTTCCTGCATCGTCTGCAGGGCCGGTCCCTTGAGTGCAGGATGAGGGCCAACCTCCAGCGCCAGGTCAAAGGGTCCCTCGTCCACAAGCACGCGACGCAGGGCTTCTGCGAACAGCACGGGCTGGACCATATTGTTGCGCCAGTATCTCCCCTTCAGCTCGTTGGGGGTGGGCTTCCCTGCTGGCCCATAGACACTAGATACCCAGACACAGGATCCTCCATGGCTTTCCGCCGACCCCCGAATGCCACATTCAGACAGCGACTCGTGATACGGGACGGCACACCGGTCCATGTGATGGGAGTGATATGCTGTGTCGACCTTGAGCACGCGGGCAAACCTGCCCCGCTCATCCAGGAGCGCCTTGGCTTCCTGCACGGCGTCCCAGTCGCCGCTCAACGTCACGCTGGCCGGGGCATTGCTCGCTGCGATGTACAGGCGACCCTGAAAGGCTGCCTGGTCGCAGAGATCCATCGCCTCCTCCACTCCCATGCCCACCGCCATCATGCCGCCCTTCTCGCCATGTACACCGCTCGCCCCTTTGGCGTGGTATCCCCTGTAGTACGCGATGAGGATGGCCTCTTGCGCGGACAGCAGGCCTGCCGCATACGCCGCGGCGATTTCACTGGACGAGTGGCCCACGACGGCGGCGAACGTGATGCCCGCCGCGCGGAGAAGGTCGACCAGGGCAATCTGCACAGCAGTGCATAGAGGCTGGGAGAGGGCTGCTTCGCCTAGCCGGGAGGACGACGTGGGGGCAAGTAGCTCCGATTCGATCGACCAGGCTGGAGGGTTACGGCATGTGGTAAGCGCGCCGTTCAGGCCTCGGATCGACTGCTGGAATACGGGAGAGGCCTGAAGCAATTGCTTGTCCATCTGGGGCCATTGCGCGCCTTGGCCCGTGAACACCCCGAGGATCCGGTTGGGCTGGTCCGTCGGTTTGGCGCGGACCCCCATTCCGGCCTGGGAGTTTTCGGCCGCGTCGAGTTGTGATTGCATATCCTGGATCAGGGTCTCGACGCCGGATGCCACGGAGAAGGATGCCCGGTGAGGGAGCACAGATCGACGCGCAGCCATTGTCCAGGCTAGAGCCGCGAGGTTAACGTCTGTCTCGGTGGATAGATAATCGGCGAACCTCCTCACCAGCCGTGACAGCGCCTTCTCCGAGTTCGCGGAGAGAAGCAAGGGGATGGGAGAGTGTTGAATAGTGGGCGTTAGGACAGTTGGCTGCACTAGTCCTCGCCCGTGAATCGCAGGATCGTAGTGCTCCAGGATGGCATGCCCGTTGGTGCCTCCAAAGCCGAACGAGTTGACGCTGGCGCGCAATGGATGCCCGGTGGACACACGAGGCCAGGGCCAGGGGACAGTGGGCACCTTGAGGCGTGCTGCGAAAGGAGCAATCCTGGGGTTGAGGCGGGCCATGTGCTGGTTGGGAGGGATCAGGTGGTGCTTCATGGCCAGCATCGCCTTGATGACTCCTGCAACCCCTGCGGCACCCTCGGTGTGTCCGATGACGGTCTTCACAGACCCGACAAGCATGCAATGTTCCTCCTGACTGTCCTCACTCGCCTCCCCGAAGAACGCTGTGTAGATAGCCTCGGCCTCCACCGGGTCCCCGGCCTGGGTGCCCGTGCCGTGCGCCTCGAAATACTGGCATTGATGCTGCGAATTGCGGGCATCGAGACCCGACCTGGCATACGTGTCTCGGATCAGGGCTGCCTGGGCGGTTGCACTAGGCATCGTGATCCCCTTGGTCCGGCCATCGGAATTCACCCCCGTCTCTCGAACGATACACTCGATGTGATCCCCGTCCGCCAGGGCCTGTGACAGTGTCTTGACGAAGAGGACCGCCACACCTTCGCCGCGCGCATATCCGTCGGCTCCCTCATCCCACATGCGGGACCTCCCGTTCGGCGACAGCATGTGCAGATTGGACTCGCAGATGAACATCTCCGGTCCCAGGATGAGGTTCGTCCCCGCCACGCAGGCCATACTGCTCTCGCCGCTCCGCAAGCTCAACACGGCCTGATGCAGCGCCACTAGGCTGGAGGAGCAGGCGGTGTCGATGGTCATGGACGGCCCGTTCCAGTGGAAGAAGTAGGAAACACGGTTGGAGATGATCGCCCGGGACGTTCCCGTCGCGCAGTACTGGCTAAACATCAGCTCATCCTTGCCGGTGAGCAGGTCATAGTCCGCCGTCATTGTGCCCACAAAGACGGCAATCCGTTTCCCCATGCTCTCCTGCAGGCTGATGCCGGCGGAATCCATGCCTTCGTAGACGGTCTCGAGCAGGATCTTGCCCTGCGGATCAATGGCCTCTGCCTCCTTTGGGGTGATATTAAAGAATGTCGCGTCGAACTGTCGGTGGTCCTGCTCGAGGAAGTAGGCCTTGGGGGCATTGGTCGTCCCATTGTGTTCTCCGTCAGGATGGTAGAACCCCTGGACGTTGAATCGATCTTGGGGGATCTCTCGAGAAAGGTCGCGAGGATTGCTCAGGAGCTCCCAAAGTTTGGCTGGGGACGTCGAATTCCCTGGGAAGCGACACGCGCTGCCGATAATGGCAATGGGCTCAGAGGTGGGTGGAATGTAAGCCATCCGATGTTGGATCTCAATTTCTGGGTCTAGTTTGATGATGGGACTCTGCCTCTACAGTCAATTTATCGTATGGTCTGGGTATTTTAGCTGGTGAGCAGTCTCTGCCGATGGGCACCCCGGCCTTCTCAGGATGTTACCCCGAATGCCAACGCCGAGTTTGCTGCAGTCGGAGCTAGTACGACTCTTCAAAGACGGATAGGACTGTAGCAGTGAACAGGCAGACACGACGGCTTCCACTCGGCGTTAGAAAGCCGACGACTGAACTAGTGATCGCTTCCTGCGGCCTCTCGGACCATGCCCTCCGGTTGATCTACTGTGGTTATCACCGAAGTCGGCAGCTGAAGAGGGCCCAAATATACTGTTAAAAACTATATACAACGGGTCCATTACGGTTCCTAGCCCTTCTCCACCTCCTCCCTGTGATAGCTCTCCCTACGTCTCTTCAACGATCCATTACACGCCCTTCCATCATGGGTCTCCTTCCCATATCGGCCGATATGCCTTTGGCGCCAGACGTGCTTTCGGCTCCTACCAAGCTGTTGGGCAGATTTAGTATATTCTTAATCGGTCTCACCCTCTTCGCCGTCGTCTATGCAATACTGCGCTACAGAGGCACCCGGCGCCACATCGTGGCCAAACATGGCTGCCAGCCACCGCCTCGGTATCCCTCCAAGGATCCCATTTTCGGTCTCGACTTTGTCCTGAAGAATGTGCGCACGTTCCGGAACCATGTCTATCTGCAAGAGCTTTTGAACCGCTACCGCGACCTGGGCACGACCTACAGCGTGCGGGTATTCTACCGGCGCGGCATCATCACCTGCGACCCGGAAAACATCAAAACCATTCTGTCCACGCGGTTCAAGGACTACTCCCTAGGAAACCGCACGGCAATCATGGGTCCGCTGCTCGGCAAGGGCATCTTCGTCAACGATGGCGAGGAATGGTCGCACTCGCGCTCCTTGCTGCGGCCGAACTTTGTGCGCGACCAGGTAGCCGATCTGGGCATGCTGGAGGACCATCTCAAGAACCTCCTGCCCCTGGTGCCGCGGGACGGCACCACAGTTGACCTACAGGAACTCTTCCTGCGCTTCACCATCGACTCGGCCACCGAGTTTCTCTTCGGGCACTCGCTGCACACTCTGACGCAGGGAACGGAGAGAGATCGCCGGTTTGGCGAGGCGTTCGCCTACGCGCTGGACGATATGGCGCTGCAGTTCCGGCTGGGGCCGTGGAGAGCCCTGCGCCGGGCGAATCCCCAGGCTCCCCGGGCGTACGAGACGTGTCGCGCGTACGTGGACGGGTTTGTGGACGAGGCGATTGCCTACCGCGACAACAAAAGGGGCGAGGACGCGGGCAATCAGCAGCGGTATTACTTCCTCCGGGAGCTGGCCAAGGCCACCGACGATCGCGACAAGATCCGCGATGAGCTGCTCAACATCCTCATTGCGGGCAGAGACACGACCGCCAGTCTCCTCAGCAGCCTGTTCCACGTGCTGGCCCGCCGGCCCGACGTCTGGCAAAAGGTGCGCCAGGAAGTGACGCAGCAGCTGCAGGGGCGCATCCCCAGCTACGACGAGCTGCGCAACAGCGTCCCCTACGCCCGGCACTGTATCAGCGAGACCCTGCGGCTGTATCCGCCGGTGCCAAACAACACGCGGCTGGCGGTGCGGGACACCGTCCTGCCCCGCGGCGGAGGGCCCCGTGGCGATGCCCCGGTCTTTGTGCCCAAGGGCTGTACCTTGATCTACACGGTGTACGCCATGCACCGGCGAGTGGATCTGTTCGGTGCTGACGCCGACGAATTCCGACCGGAGCGGTGGGAGACACAGCGTTATTCCTGGGTATGGTTAATAGGGCTTCTGAATACCCCGTCATGTCTATCTATGGTCATAAAGTGGAAATACTGACAAGGCCCCATTTGACAGGAATACTTGCCCTTCAATGGAGGACCCCGGATCTGTCTCGGTCAACAGTATGCGATGACCGAGGCCCTGTACGTACTGATTCGCTTCGCACAGGAGTTCACGACCATCGAGGCCAGAGATCCGACCCCTTGGACCGAGTTACTCACTCTGACCGTCTTATCGGCGAAGGGGGTGCAGGTAGCACTCCAGCGGGCATGACCGAAGGGCTGAGCTGTTGGCTGGAAGGGGTTAGATTTAGCCGAATTGCCCACTGTGGATTTCCCTGGCGCGTGGGCGTCATGTCGGCCTGTATCGCCGTGATCTGGCTCGTATTGACATGAGACATGGCGACTGCGCGTTGACTGCGGCTTCGCCTCCCCTGGTCCTTTCGCGAGCTTGTCATTGGAACACTGCCCCTCACGTAACAGGGGATCTTATGCAGTGAGAATATAGCACACCATACCTGGAACGAGTAGACAAGAACGAGCCAACTAGCCATGAAACTCCCGAACGAGATCTCAGTCCCAGAAGGATACTAATAGATGCATGTTGTATGCATAACTGCCAAGCACCTGCTGGATGTCTCTATTCTATCTTGTTTGTTCTTCTGTGCAGCAGGGATTCCAATCCTCCTCTGCGTCAGTCAGATTATCCGCTCCAGGTAGTAATCCAGTGTCATCTCTGAGGCTGTCTGATTGCCCCTCGTCTACACCATGCCTGTTGGCTGCGGACCCCGCCCTGCATGCGCACCAAAAGATCTCGAGTCGAGTTCTCAGTCGAAAAGGCCCTGTTTGTAACTATCCACAGTCCATTGGCTTCAGTGCGCGTGGTGGGATAGCTGGGTAGGCGATAATTTATCCAACAGGACGGACTATTCCAGCTCTCTAGAAAGGATATGTCGAACGAACAAAAAGTACCACCAGCATCTCAAGAGTCAAGCCGCCAAAGCTTATATCAGGCCTCCCCCGTCCATCCCCACGTTGCCAACTGTTCCTTGGCTTTAGTCTTGGTACCTGTCAGCGTCTGAGATGTCAGACAGTCGCACCACCTCCAGTCCCTCCTCGGACCCTCGCCTCCGCAAGGCCTGTGATCGATGTCATTCGCAGAAGCTGGGCTGTCAGCGCTCTCCCGGCGCACGCAAGTGTGTGCGTTGTACGAAAGCTGATAAGCCCTGCACGTGGAGCATCTCGTTGCGGAACCGACGGAATTCGACCAGACTCGAGAACAGCAGCAATACTCAGGCGAATCCCCTTGAACAGGGCCATGGACAGGACGAAAATAAGCACGAGGGTGAGCAGGATGCCATCGCTATGGGTAAGAAGAAGCTGCTACTCCTCGCTGGCATCTGATGAGACTTCATATTCATATCATCATACAAACACAGCGACATCATCAGGATCCTGGAGCCCCCGGCCGGGCCGTGGAATCAGGACGACATCTCGTTCTCTCCCATGCTCATGGGCATCCTCGCCAATGCCCACTCGTTTTCCCCCTACACCCACACCCCGATCGATGGTACCATCAACCACAATCCGGGCGACCTGGAGGGGGCTTTCCACTCCCTGTCCGATGCAGAACTGCACCACAGCCTGTTCAGCAGTGGCGCCAATTCCTCGGGCCTGATCACACCCACATTGACCAACCGCAGTACCTGGCTGGGCGCACCGGATGAGATCCCAACAGGAGCAGCGACCCCGAAGGCTCTCGATCTCGCCGACCTGGGACAGTCCTCGCTGGATGAATTGCAACCGCCCACGGCCGCCCTGAAAGTACCCCCTGAAGCCATACCGCCACGAGCTGATGCCGGCGATTCGCACCGACGCTGGCTGCTGAAGACCATTGACATCAACGTCCAGCTCTTCAACCACTCGCAAACCTCAACTGGCCCGTCTGGCCCTCTCCGGAATCGAGATCAACCCGCCGATCGTCCTGGCCCAAGTAGCAGCAGCAGCAGCAGCAGCGCCCTCGATGACGCCATCGGTCTATCAATGCGACTGTTCGATCTGCTCCGGGAGCTGAGCGACTTATACGGCGAAGAGCCAGACGGCCCAAACACTCCCTATGACGAGGAGATGGCCAGAGAAGGAGGAGGCCCAACCCACCCTCTCGACCCGGGATCGGTGCTCATGATCCTCTCGTCCTACATGCGCGTCCTTGAGACCTTGTCCGATTTGCTACAAGCAGTGAACCAGTCCACTGCAGACGACGGCGCCTCGGCCCATCCGCGACTCGACCTCCCCGTGATCACCGTGGGAGCCACGACGCTGAATCCGCACCCGCGGCTCTGCCTGGCCGTCTTCCTCGAGACAGTGGAACACATGCTGGGAAGCATGAGCGAGCACCTGGGCTGTATTGTGCGCGCGACGGGGAGGTCTTTGCGTGCTGGCGGTGGCGGGATCGTCCCCTGGCGGCCGGGAGGGTCGCTGGAGAGTTCACTGCGAGACTTTCGGCTGAGGGAAGGCTGTATTTTCAAGGTGATTGCGGGCGTTCGAGTACGAATGGGAGCCCGAAAGGGTGTCTAGATAGAGGGTAGGAGTGTTTTGCTTAGATCAGTGCATGGGACTATCTACACAACGAGTCTGCTACATGTCTATCATTTCTCGAGGACCGTTAGACCTCGGATTCAATCCACTCAAACTTCGTAGGCGTTTGTCTCATGATCATCACCATCATATGAGATTCCCGTTCCCTGCAGTATCAAACCCCTCAGGGGTCACGGTAAATCCGGCTTAACGCCGGCCAACGGTTAATCCCGGAAGACTCAAACGAATCAGATGAATTATATGCTTGGATTCTACGAGGAGCGTGCAGGTGCAGATGCTACCTCCGAGTCGAGATCCACACCGGGCCCATGTCCGAACGCCGATAACTCTTCGGCGATGATTCTGATCCCAGCGTGAAGCTAATAAGGCTTGATAAGGCTTGACGACGCTGTGGAAATGTCAAGCTTCCGCTGTTATTCGCTTAGTTCCCCCACTTTGCTGTCCTCGTCCAAGTCCAACTTGCAGCTTCTACTGCTTCCCTATCTAGTGCTTCCACCACCACCACCATGGCCAGCTATGCCTCCACTCCCATCGACCTCCCCCATCTCGCCACGGCCCTCCTCCGGCTCAGCCCGCTGATGATCTCGTCCGCCTCACTGATGTGCGCCTGGGACCAACAGAACGCCTTCCGCTCCTTCCTGGCGCCTCAGCTCCTCCGCAAACCCGGCGACATGTGCGCCCACGTCGTCGTGGACTGGTTCGCGGAATTCGCCAAGCCGACCAAATGGGTCATCATCCTGTCGTATCCGTTTGCGCTGGTCTTTGCCCTCATCAATGCGTTTGGGGCCCCCGGCGCCGGGCTGCATCCGCAGACCAAAGGGTTCTACATTGCCGGCAGGGTCCTGTCTATCCTGCATTTCTACTTTGGCACGTGGTCGATGATGTGGAATGCGCGGATTTCGAGCAAGGAGCATATCGGTGAGAAGAACTACGATGCACTGCGTGGCTGGTTGGCGAATAATGCAGCTAGGATGTGTTGGGTGAATATTCCTGCTTGGATGATGTTTGTGTGCGCCACGGCGACTTTTATTCGGCATTGATGCTGTATTAGCTGGATCTTTATGCTCGATCATTTCTTGGAGGAAGAAGGATGTCAGGACAGGGGTATATGTAGCATTCAGAAGCAAGCAGCATTACCTATACTGCACATGCAATCCATGCATCTCAACCCAATAAAGATCCCTGTTGGTCCCTGGCACCCGGCATTAATGCGTCTTACCTCCTAGACTCCGGTCTCTCGCTGCTGCAGGACAAAGGAGAGAGATTCCGACACCCGATGGTAAGGTCAGATCGTCCATATTCCTCTCCTACTTTTCCACCTCTCGTCGCTTCCGTCCATCAACTATAGTCGCCGAAAGCATCCAGTATGGCATCTCAAGCGCCATCTCACGACCGCAATGAGGTCTCCATTGACATGATCAAATCCGATAAGCCCCCTGAACAACAGTCTGCCGCACAGTCTCTTGCTCCTGGTGCACAGAGACCAAACCCTCCCTCACAGCCTGCCGCCCGAGGCTGGCGATTCTGGGCCATCTTCCCTCCACTGTGTATAGCAACGCTTTTCTCTGCTCTCGAGTCTACGGTGACATCGACTTCGCTGCCGGAAATCACGGCTACCCTGCACTCTGGCCCGGACTATGTCTGGTTTCTGAATGGCTACCTTCTCACGTCGTAAGTCTCTACATCTCTTCTCTGACCCCAGTCTCTGAACATGCGCGCAGCACCGTCTTTATCCCCTTCTACGGCCAATTCGCCCAGGTTTTCGGCCGCAAATGGCCCACCATGGTGGCCGTGTCCATCTTCACCCTGGGCAGCGGCATCAGCGGTGGTGCCAATTCGACCGCAATGCTCATCGCAGGACGACTCGTGCAGGGCCTCGGCGGTGCTGGCATCGGGTCCATGACGAATTTGATTATCAGCGATCTCGTCTCTGTCCGGGAGCGGGGCAAGTACCAGGGCATTATTTTCGGCACGTTCGGCATCGGCATCTCCATCGGACCTGTGATCGGGGGTGCCATTGCGCAGAGCGGGCACTGGCGATGGGTGTTCTGGCTGAATCTGCCTCTGGGAGGGGTGACACTGCTGCTGCAGATCATCTTTCTGCGAATCACCTACCGGAAGATCTTCACCTTCCAGCAGAAGATCAGGCAGATCGATTGGATCGGTAACCTGCTGCTCATCGGGTCGATGATTGCCATCCTCCTCGCACTTTCCTGGGCAGACACCAGATACCCCTGGTCGAGCTGGCGCATTCTCGTCCCATTGCTGGTTGGCTTTGCCGGGATGTGTGTCTTTCATGCCTTTGAGACAACCCAATGGTGCAAGGTGCCAACCATCCCCGGCCGCCTGTTCACCAACCGCACCAGCGCCGTCTGTCTCGTCAACACCTTCCTCTCGTCCATGCTCACCTTCTGGCGCGTCTACTTCCTCTCCCTCTACTTCCAGGGTGTTTTGCTTGCCTCCCCGCAACGGTCCGGCGTGCTCCTCCTGCCCAGCGTCCTCACTGCAGCCCCGGCAGCCATCCTCTCCGGCTTCGCCCTCTCCCGCTGGGGCCGATACAAACCCATCCATCTCAGCGGATACGCGCTCATGACCCTCGCCACGGGCCTGTACATCGACCTCGACGCCCACTCCAGCATGGCCAAGATCGTCATCTACCAGATCATCGCCGGCGTCGGCGGCGGCATCCTCCTCACCACCTTCCTGCCCGCCGTCCAGGGCGCCCTCCCCCAGTCGGACGTGGCGCCCGCTAGCGCCACATGGGCCTACCTCCGCGCGTTCGGGAGCATCTGGGGCATCGCTATCCCCGCCGCGATCTTCAACAGCCGCTTTGCGTACCATGTGCATGCCGTGAGCGATGAGGGGATCCGGCGCGCGCTGGGGGGCGGCAATGCCTACGCGCATGTCTCGAGCCGGTATCTTTTGGGACTGGCGGAGGAGACACGGAACGAGGTTGTGGGAGCGTATCTGGCGGCCTTGAAGAACGTGTGGCAGGTTTGTATTGGGTTTTGTGGGCTGGCGTTCCTGCTTACCTTGTTGGAGAAGGAGATCCCGATGCGCACGACGGTGCAGTCGGACTATGGATTGAAGGAGAAGAAGGGGAACAGTGGACAGGGGGTTGCAGAGAGAAAACCAGAGAACCGGGTTCCTGCTGTGTCCGGGGGAAATGAGTGATATTCGTTGGGGCCGGGTGAATCTGTTCATCGCATTCCGTTTGGGAATCTAATCCGTTCATGGCTGAAAATAAGACAGCAGATCGTCTGCTCTTACTCGAATGGTGTCTTTTGTGACTCGGTGATTCTGAGTCTATCCCTCTGTTATAGAAGTCTTTGCATAAATGAGCAGCCGGACATGAGCTATTGACCCCTGTATATGGTCCATATTTCCATCTTTATCTTCCTTTGTCCATGCGGACCAGGATCCTAAACGACGGGATAGCTCTTTGACAGGATATCAAACAGATCCCGCTCAATATAAAGGCTCTATATGTCTTGCCTCAATCGTCATTATAATCATCTTCAGCACTTTTCAGCCATTGAGTCGGCTATCAGACTGGCTGAACGCTAAATGGATGAAACTGCCCAAGCACAGCATCTCTACAACGTATACCAGGGCTGGCTGGGGCCGGGTCTTGCGGAGGGTAAGATTGTCCCTAGTCCCCATGTGCAACTGATGGAGGGAGGCTTGGAGGGATTGAACCAGGCGCTGGACACCTTGAGGCAGGGAGTCAGCGGAACCAAGATTGTCGTCCAGGTTTGAGGACTTGCATCGATTCGCATGAGATTCTGTTGAGTATACATACAGTTTGCGTTTCTGTTCTAGTACATAGATACAATCAAGAGAAACACTATATCTCCAACCTCATACTTACTCTTGTTGTTCAAACTAACGCTAGACCCCGGCAGGCACCCATTTCACTGCAATCGGCGGATGACTGCTGCTCCTGATTCTCTGATCCTTGGACCACAGTTGAAAAGCCAAATCTGCAGGCCCCACCACGACTCTGACGTTAAAGGTGCCCTTCCAGAAGACCGGCTTTCGATTGTACCAGTGGCGGTTCTTGAGCTTCTTCTCTACCCCCTCGGTTGAAATGTGCAGTGTGCACACCCGCTCGATGCCCTTGTGAGACATGCTCCTGGGGAGCTGTGTGGGCGGATACATTGACATGACAATATGGACCTGGAAGGTCTCAGCTTCCCGGCCGGGCTCCAGCTTGAGCTGGAACTCTTTTGTGAGTCCGGTTGGAGGAATGGGTGAGCCCTATTGCTGTCAAGACTAATGGGATAGTGATTCGGGACATGTGTTGTCTGCGTACCTGGACAACCAGCCAATCTACCTGGTCAATGGCATACCTGAGCTGATCGTGCGGATCTTGCCGGACAAGCTCGCCCGCATGCTTCTCTGGGACGTAAAGCTGATCGCAGATGATCCCATAGCTGACGGGGGAGCATCGGCATCCAAAAGTGATGACGCCTCGCTTGATTAGCTGGATGCGATCCAGGACGAGACCGTGGACAACGGCAAGCTGTCTTTTGCGTATGTCAGCAGCTGGCAATTGAGTTGATGACGCAGGACTCACGGTTCCTCGGCCATCAAGACCCGCATCGCTCCTGTACTACCGTGTCCGTTCCTGTTCCCACTGCTGTACCTTTCCATCAGCCGTTTCCGAACATACGGTGAGCTGCCAAACCCCCCCGACAGAATGAGGTATGACTGGATGCGTCAGTTCGAGGTCTGGGGTTAGCTAGGGACGGGGTGCCGTACGATACGTTCACTTGCGAATCTATCATGCATTTGTCGGATTTGGCCATCAAGCAAGTCAAACATCTCGGCTATTTTTGTGTCAAAGCAATGTTGCAAATCGTCCCTGGAAGATTAGCCGTGATTCTCTACACTCTGTCTGTGAACATGTCACATACCAAGAAATGCTCATCTGGCCGTCGTAAATCTCGACCTCCGGCAGATCGGGCCCCGGCTTGAGGCCAGGAACATCCAACTTGAGACTTGGAGTATTTGCAGCTGCAGCGGTACCGAACGCGCATTTGAGTCTTTGGAATCGGCCGAGGATCATCCTCCATGCCGTGTGTGATGGAGACAGATTCAATCTGTGGTGAACCTTGGATAGCCGCTCGCAGATGAGACTATGCATCCCGCGGTCGACGAAAACAGAGCCGATGGGTCGTCCTGACTAGGTTCAGCTGTGAACTTAAAGAGTTTCTGAGCTGACATACCCTCAACGCTGCCGAACTGATCGAGTTTTGTCGGCTCGCCGCGCGCGGACTTGAGCTGGAGAATGTTGACGTCCTCCACAGTTAGCAGCCGCAGGACGATTGATTTCATATCAGATCGAGCTCTACCTACTGTGGTTCCGCCTCCTGCATCACAGACGAGGACGATATCATTCACCTGCAGCAGTGAACATGGTGATCGCAGGGTGGGCTATACTATCCGTAGTCTCACCTGATAATGTTCCTTACAAGCATACACAGCTGCAGCCTCTGCCTCGGTGAGGCCAATGACGGCGCGATTATGCTCTGGCGACATTCCCGGACTGCCAGTGTTGATCGCTCGCTGCAGTAGGTGCCGCGTTTCTTCCACCATACGAACATCTTTCCATGTTGTGGGCACGCTGAATACCCATTCAACCTTGCAAGAGGCAAAAGAGGGAAGAGTGTCTTTGAAATGTGCAGTGACATGCTGGCAGATGCAACGGATATAGTCTTGAAGCCATCGCTGTGCCTCTGTGCGGGTGATTTGTCCGTCCGGGTGAGGGCCAGGAGCCAGATGCAGCTTGAAATACTCTTTGATGTCCGAGGCCGGATCCTCGGTATTACAGAGAAACCCCCACGACTTGACGCTGTGCGAAGCAGATCCAAATTCAATCGCAGTGGGCACTTTGTTGGCCAACTCGCTGATGAGCTTCCCCGGCCACCGCTGGATGGTCCTCGGCGGTAACCATTCTGGGCCGATTGAATAGGCGACTCCTGTTTATCATAAGCGCCTGTCGTGAAATATTCTGAGCTCATTGAAGACCCTGTACCTGTGCAGGTCATTCCGAAATCAACCCCAACTACGATATCGGGGCTCCAATCATCGTCCCAGGGTTTATGGATTGCCACAACTTCCTTCTCGTCCATCGTCAACCAGAGAAGAAACGCTGGCCATGCTCAAGGATTTTTGCAAGGCTGCTCCCCTGGAGATAGGAGAGAGAAATACCCTTGCCGGGAAAGGCCATGGCACTGGCAATCTCCGTGCTAAAGCAGCATGCATTCCCCTGACCGGGGTTGATGCATCTAGCGAGTCAGCGACCAGCCAAAGTCGTTTATCAGCCTCGAAGTGGTAAAACGACCGGAAATCACAGCCTGATCTGAATAAGTTGTGTTGGTTCACTAAGCTGAATACGAGGACGTGCAAGCATTCATGGTTGACCCTGGTTTCATAAGAGTTAGCCACCTCCCTGATCCATCCCAAAGTGCACACACGTCCGTCTGGATCTCTCCACAGAATGGCTGCCACTACGACATCCTCCTTGAGCACCAGCACTACGACGCCCTTGGCGACTCCATCAAGCACAACATCGTCGTCGACAACATCGTCCCCTTCTTTACCCGGTCAGGAATCGCCCACGTCATCCTTGACAAGCACGTCTGCGACCTCCGCATCAAGCTCAGAAGCACTGTCAACCAGTACATCTATACCAACAAGCTCTTCCTCAGCTTTATCGCAGGTCACCTCTGTCGTACCCCCCAGCAGCTCTCCCAACTCGAGCAACACAGTCCCGACTTCGTCAAGCACCTCGAGTACCCAAGCCACCCTACCCAGCCCATCGCCGAACAATGTGAGCACGGGTGCTTTAGCTGGCGCAATTGTCGGCTGCATCATCGGCACCGCGGCACTCACGATCCTAGGTGCCTTTCTCTTCCTCCGTCGGCGCAGAAAAGGCGCAGGCGCGGGGCCTTTGGCGCAATTCTCCGAAGAGAAGCCACCACAGCATCCACCACTGGGTCTAGGAGCTTCCGCATCCTTTCCTTATATTCCTCATCCTGCCGACGATGAGACAGTACGCGCGCGGATCCTCACGCTTTTCGACCATGCCAGTCTCCATGTCGACAACTACTACTCTTCCGGAGTGGCCGCGGCATCCAATCTGCACGACTCGGCTACGCCTCTTTCAAGCTACGAGTCCCCGTACCTGCCGGCAACGATCACAACGTTGCTGGCGAAACCAGGCAGACAGCGCGCTGTCCTCACGCATGTTCTTGTTCGGGAATTACTGCAGCAGATCACCCCGGGACCCGCAAAGGGGAAGCTTCTGCCTGCATGTTACGCGTCCTGCCCGCAAGTGGTGGATCAAACACCAGGTATCGCCTTACGTTACGCCCTGCAACCAATTGTTGAGAAGCAACTGACCGACTACAGAGACAGACCATGCGCTTTTCAGCTGGCGGATGCTGACAGCGTACCTCTACCGGCATCAGCAGGCCACTCGCGACGCAGACGAGCACGCCATCGACAGGCTAACGGAGAGATTTGTCGACACGTTTACCGGCTATGCCAATTCCGCACATACCAGGTCAGAGCGCCTCCAGCATTTGAAGTCCGTAGCCTCTGCGGCGGCGGACTTGGGGCGGTGGTTGTTCGCGCAGCCCTGTGCCTTTGAGTTTGTCTGGGATTATGCCGGGAGACAGGGAGTGGTGATTACGCCGAGGGTTGTCAAGGTCTGTGATGAGCAGGGACGGCGGTTGTCGGTGCCACAGGTCATGGCGGAGGGGACATCGTTGTAGCAGCTTCAAGGTGGACAGCCGCCTGGATATGCCAATGTATTATCGTCAAGTGCATCATTACAGGGGAACATCCAAGAAGTAATATACTAGTGCTAGCTGCTCTGCACCTGTACTTCCTTCGCATCCTCCACCACCACTCGGCCCCTGCGAGAAACCGAGCATAAGACGATGGAAAGAATTCTCTCCCACCTGCAAACCCCCTTTGTTAGTCCCAATCCATACGCAGCGACTGGCACACTTACGCAACCAGAATATTCAAAGCAAAGACGATGATCTCCGCCTGTTCCCACGCCAACCTGTAATCGCGATAGTAAAGGCCCCAGTAGACGAAAAAGTTCCCCATGGAGATGGAGGCAATCCCGATAGCGCAGAGGATGATGATGAGGATGTCCAGAATGGCCGTTGCCGTGATGAAGCCAATATACCGGAAAAGCAAGAACAGAGCGAGGATGTCTGTAACGATAGCTAGAGAAGCCTGCAGTCGGTCAGCCATGTGCACCTTTTTCCCCCCAAGAGGCGTGGAACTCACTGTGGCTAGCACAACGGGAAGCAGAATCCGGGGTGTCTCATCGTCTCCTCCCCATCCTGTTGCCAGGCGTGCTGTGACGGCGAGAAGAGCGATTCCAGACGCGCAGAAGAGGATGCGCAGGCCACAGTGAATCCAATCTCGTCCGCGAAGGGAGCCGGTGCCGGCCATGATGCTGTGAACGGTTGAACTTGTTGAGCGGACAGCAAGAGAACAGAATAAGAGGCTCAAAGTGGGAATGAGAGGCTCATTTTAAGAAAAGGAAGAATAGCCCATGTGAGACACGACCAATCAGCACTATGTTGTTTCTATTTCCTACTTTAGCTTCCTGGGACTTGATTCAGGAGGCGAGCCTCATCATTCGTATAGCGCCATCTGCCAAGAACGGAAAACGAGCCTGGACTTAGCCATGGCCGTTTAGAGCGCAGCCAAGTAAGTACTAAGACCACTAGTGCCTTTGGTGCCTGAAACTGCTCCGTTTTAGTGCAAAGCTTCAGAGATTTGATTGCAGCCTTTCCAGGGTCCATAGGGGCTCTCACCCAGCCACTCAGCACACAGCAACCAGAATTCATCTCGCTTAAATCCGAACTCCCTTTCAGGTAAATCGCATTAGGAATTACGGATAGTCCTGACATACTGTCTACATCGCTTGGAGCAAAGCAAAATTCTCATTGTCCATTATCACATAGTCGACTATCAATGTCCTCGTCGGAGAACCAACAACCAACAGCCCATCCATCACAGCATATACCTGAACAGAGGCGACCGATCGCCCATTCTGGCCAACTGAGCATTATCATAGCCCGAGACATCCATCTGATCCCGTTTCTTATTGATGCGTTGATACGAGAATCGCAGAATCACCACCGCAATGATCCCCACCACCGCGAACCCCAGTTCCAATGAGTGGCCCAGAATATACCTGGGTGCGTCCTGCGCGCGGTAAAAGTTTGATGCCATGGCTGCAACAATTAGCATTTTTCTGACTTCAAAGCAAGACGAGAGACGTACCGCCGGCCATATTACCCAACCCGATATGGATGGCCATTCCGGCCGCACGCTTGTAGTCCCCGGCCAGGTTGACGCTGAGCCAGGTGACGTTGCCTGGGAAGGCAGGATAGATGCCTAGCTTCTGTCAGACTGGTAGCTGTGTTCGTGGAAAAGCAACTTACCGACGACCGCGACGAAAACACCAAAGTAGACAACCCCTGGCACTCCACGGCCGGTGGAGGCAATGACAATGATGAACCCGATGGCGATCAACGACATGAAGAAGAGAATGAACGGGGACCGCTGCTTGCGACGATCCGACAGCCAGGCCGCACCAACTGCCACAATGGCCGCCGCGATGTAGATCGGCACCGTGAGCAGCTGCGCTGTTGAAGACGTATACCCCAAGTCCTTGATGATGGACGGTAGGAAGTACGAGATACCGTAGAGAGGGGTCGTGATGCCCCAGTACACTGACCAGTTAGTCTCATCGAGTCGTTGCAGTAAGGCAGAGGTGGAACACATACTGAACAAGGCGACATAGATCTGCCAGTCCGTCAACGCATCAATCACGTAGCGTACGCGGAAGCGCGATTCCTCGTGGTCTGCCCCGTCTTGCGTGGTGTCGCGTCCGGATTGAGACCGCAGTTTGTGAATCACCCAGCGGCGCTCTTCCTCGGTCAGAAAGGTGGCGGTTTCGGGGAAGTCGTGAATCGCAAAGGGGGCGACCAAGGCGACCGCGACGGTGAGAAGTCCCTCCAGGATGAAGATCCAGCGCCAGCCGGCATACCCGCCCACTCCGTCCATTTTCTATTCCTCTATCAGCTTCGTCCTCGCTAGGGCCACAGACACATACACTTATCGCGTAAGCGAGAAGTCCCGAGAAAGCACCGGCGATACTGGCCGAGCTGAAGAAGAGAGCCTGTCGGTACTGGGCTTTTTCTCGGGGATACCACATGGTGATGTAGTAGGCGGTGCCAGGGTATAGACCAGCCTCTGGACGGGGTCAGTATGACTGACTGCATATCAATATTGCTGCAAACCCACCAGCAACACCGAGAAAGATTCGCGTGGACAAAAGCCCAGCATAGTTGTGAACAACGCCCATCAGGGTCTACTCCGTCAGCCAGGTATTCCATCCTCAACCGTGGCAGATCATACCATGACAATCCCCCAAGCAAGCATCAGAAACGGCAACCATCTCGACGGCCGCAGCTTCTTGAGGAGCAGATTACTGGGCATCTCAAACGCACAGTACGTGAAAAAGAACACCGTCACTGGGTCATCGGTCAGCACTTCTCTCTCAACGTCCAGAGTCAAACATACAACACCAGCTGTATTCCCGCGAAGTCAGGCCCAAATCCTCCACCAATCCTTCGATTTTTGCGTTCCCAATATTGCCTCGATCCAGAAAGGCCAGTAGATACAAAACAGACAGCATGGGAATCAACCGAAGATCCATCTTCCGGAGCACGCGTTTCTCCTGCTCAGGCGTGAAGTGGGGGACTTGCTCCACATCCTGGTAGTGTTTTTCGCTGACGGACCCGGAGCCAGGGGTCTCGGCCACATGCTCGACACCCATCGTGGTGGGTTTCTCGATATCGGCTTCGGTTGCGTTGTACATGGTGATAGTACATGCAGACTTATCCTCTGAGGAAGAAGGCGAGAGTGCAGTGCAGGGTGTCTAGATCTACTTATATCGCCGGTTTCGTTTCCCCGGGTTGATCGCTTACCCCAACTTTTACCCCAGACTGTGGGGTATTCCCGCAGTGGCTGCTGGCTGCATTCCCGGGGGGCATGTTGTCATTCCAGGCCCAGTGCGAGGTCTTGCCGTGGCGTGGCTGGCGTAGGTGGTAAAGTTTAACTACCGGTATGCTTGATGCTGATAGGGACAGCTGATTCGATTTATCAGCAGCTTGCCAGCCAAGGATGCAGTAGCACTCGTATTTACTCGTCCAGCATGGCATGAGGGGAGTATTGCTTTTATTCGCTTTATGCAAGGTTACACATTTTTGATTGGTTCAAATCTAACTCCTTATCAATTCATCTAAGCTAATGCTAGATACATCTCGTATGCATCCATACTCCTTGTTAAAGCCGTTGTAACTGCAACTGTTAGTCTTGCAAACATCGCGCCCCGGCAAACATACCTGGTCCATTGGTAATAATTCTCCGAACTGCCCTCCAGACATCCACAGCGGTCACTAAGGGTGAGACAGGCCAGTACTCTCGGATCGAGTACTCAAACCCGCGAAGCACTTCCCGTTGGGGTGAATCCTCGGGCTGGTTGTCCATCACGTCAATCGCCCACTCCGTGATAACCACCCCTGGAAAGTCAATACAACTGTCTTCATAACACCGAGGGATATGGCTTACCGCACGGGATAGCGACCATGGACGTTTGGTTCCGGCGGCTGATCACCCACGGAATCATAGCGGCTCGCGCAAAGGCCGCCGCTTGGACCAAATCACCGTCCCGGAGTACCTTTCGCATGGCTGAAAACTGCTTACTGCGCATGAGGTCCATGGTCTGGCGGATGTCCAGGACCAGGGAGATGCGCAGGTAGTATGCAGCGGGATAGCATAGATGGTTGAGGGCCAGATTCTCCAGGCCCGTTCGATCGTGCATCTGAAACCATTGGTCCAAAGCATGCTGTAGGTACGAGTTGATCTCGACCACGTCGAGAACTGCTTCCCGTCGGAGCCCGTCGATGTAGAGTAGAAGCCCAACTACAAGACAGAGAGAGGCCAGACCGTTTAATGGCTGGGGTTTACCGAACAGCAGCGCCTCCACGTTCTCCGACCAGCTGCCAGGCGATCGACTTCGAGGGTTCTGATAGAGCGCATGCCATTGGACGGCTGAGCGAGCATTCCACAATGTCTCCGACCAGGGGAATTCGATCAGACTGAATGGAAAGTCCAGGACATTGACGATGGGCTCGTATGCCACCGACCACAACCCACTCACAACAATGAAGCAAAGAATTGATCTGAAGGTCAGCAATGCCGGGCGCGGGTGGTACGACACAGCTTACCTGCGGTGAGATTCTCCCTCGATATAACTCTGCCATTTCTCCTCCATTGTGGACGCCTGATCGACGAGATCCATTGCCGGGCCCGATTCGATAACTCGCGCGAGGTTGATCAAGCTGTCAAGGCTGCCAAGGGTAATGTCGCTCTCACTAGACTTGCCCCCGGGTAGACCAAAGACACAGTTCAGCAAGAGCGTGGTGAAGATCCAGATGGGTATCGTATTGTTTTCCCGGGTATAAAGCGTGTTCAACTATAAATCGATAAGTCTGTGCCCTTGGAGAAACGCATCGTACCTACGTGATGAGCGACAATGCGGCGGGAGGCCTCAAACAGCATCTGACCGACCTCGGGTTCGTCACAGTACATGGCACCGTCGGCGAGAACACCGATTGCAATTGCTACTCTGTGTTAGCGAGAATATACTCGAATAGCAAGAACGGTTATACCAGGTATTTGATAGTTTTCGGACTTCGGATGAGCAAACGGAAGGTTCTTGTGAGGTATCTCGAAGAACATGTGCCAGTACCGGTAGAGGGAATCCATCTCCGGGATCTTGAAGCGATGGGAATATTCTTCGCCCCCTGCGACATTGATACTCTGACTGAATCAGCATGATCCGATATTGGTATCCCGCAGAACGCACCCTCAGCCCCTCCAGCGCTTTCTCGATCCCCAAGCGGGCAGTCTCATTCCGATCATGTTCAAAGATCGCCTCGCTTTGCGGTGTGCATAGCCGCAGCGGTGTTGGAAGACTTGTAGATAATGGCGATCTATTCAATGCTGAGAGAAGCGAGGCAAACTCCAGCCCGCTGGGTAATTTCAACCAGGGAGGAGTCTCGCTTCCTAGGGGAGTTTGGAGTCTCGAGTCCCGACGCCGATCGGAGATCACAGAGTATGCATTTTCCTGGAATGCAGGACTACCAGGAGGACCGGTCAGATAAATGTTTTCTTGTCGCTGTGTGTCTGGCGCTAAAGGAGCCTGCAAAGCTGGACCCGCCGGCTCCTCCACGAAGGAGGTGAATGGTGATCGGCTCGACGAGTCGCCTTGAGAAGGATCAACATGTCCGGGCGAGTACGAATTTGGATAAGTAGCTGCTGCAGATGGCTCTGGTTCTACTATCTCTGGTAACGGGATGCTTGAAGTTGCGCCATGGCGGGTGCGTTGGTGCCGGTCATGCAATTCCTTACGGGAAAAGCTCTCCCCACATATTCGACAGCGAAAAGGTCGTTCCTTGGTGTCTAAGTAACTGTCAGTATGCGATTCACCAATATTTCGTCAGGTGTCCAAAATGAGACGAGACGTACGCCTCCTCACGTGGCGTTTCAGGTGCTCTGATCGCTTGAAGCTGAGGCCACAGTAAACACACCGGTGGGGACGGGTAGGGTTCTCAGGAACAGTCGACATGCCGGTGGGGTGTCAGTTGGGGAGAGTCCATAGTCTGGAAGCATCTCGTGGGGTGGAACTACGCTTTTTGAGCTCTTAAACCCCGGTGTCCAGTGTCCTTGGGGGATTCGCCAAGGAGAACACAAACTCTGGACAAATCCTGTGGCGGCGGCACTGCGGGGTTGACTGATCCACCAGGTCTGTGATATTTAGTGCCACCAATCATGAGAGCCTTCTTTTCATAAAGCTCGAATGTCCTTTTATCAGTTGGCAAAGGATTCTTCGGGCGTTATCAAAGGTATAGGTGATTTGCTAGAATGGTCGTCCTATTGGATCTGCCTCGAGTACATACATGAGAGCGCTTCCCCTCGGCGTCTTCATACTCCGCGACTCGACGATCAAATCATTTACAAAATAAGTACTGTAGTAATCCTTGCCATCTTCCTGAAAGTCTCCTCCCCAGGTGAACGGACCACTCGTCAAGATGATCCGCCTCGGGTCAGCAATGGACAGCAGCCGACACAGTTCCATCCTCAACCTCGAGATCGTCACAGCCCCCTCCCTCGCATCAGGATGAAGAACAAACATAATCTCCCACCCGTGACGATTCACCCGTAATCGTTCCGTATCCGACGGTTCGCGGAACGTCCACCCAGAGCTCAGACTCTGGTCGCGCGGGGAAGTCGACGATCCCGGTCCCCGAGGCATCTGGCTCTGCTGCCGGTCAAAGGCATCCCGCTCGGCAATAAACGCTCGCCGCGCGAAGCAAAAGCCACATTCGGGGACATGCGAGGTCACGAGCTGCATTTCGAGTTCCGCGCCGTCGAATAAGCAGGTGTGCTGGATGTTTGTCTCTGGGTTCCTGGTGCGGAACCAATACACGTCATTTTCGCGGAGGAAACCGGGGAGCATCCGGACGAGCTCCTCGTGGAGTAGACGTCGGCAGGTGCATCGGTGGGTTATTTCCACCGAGTACATTTCCCCTTCGCCGTGGATGATGCAGTTGGCGATGTTCATGGCGGGGAATGTGAATTGATGATCTACGCGGACTCCTGTGCCATCAATCAGCCATCTGCAATGTGGTAGACTTTAGTGAAGCCTGAAATTACAAACCATTGGATAAGAGGATCGCCATGCGTAACGTGACCCGCTCTTCTGGGACGACATTGCTGGGGTAATGGGCGATTGGCTCAAGAATAGGTGATGATCGGGTGGGCAAGTAAGCCCCAGACGGGGTTGCCATCATTCATGATGGAATGGCTGTAGGAAAGATTAGCCCCAACATGTGGGAGACGAGGCCTTTATGCGGTTACCCCACTGCCCCAACACTAACAAGTCAGAGCGTAAGGTACGAGCCAATCATAAGAGGAAGATAGAAGCATCACGTGGATTTGGGGTTGGCCATGTGGGACCTGGGGCTGTGGGGTCTCCTCATATGTACTATCGTACTATGTCCAGACTAGAAACACTCGATATGCCACTGGGTTGCTAATCTCTTGCATGATTGAACCTGTACTTATAGCATTTATGAAAGTTCTGCTTCTCAATTGCTAGAGCACTGTATAAATCCTACCACATACCTTTGACTTTATCGCCATGATCTCAACCTCATGGATCGAACCCGACACAACAACCCGCCCTGTCGCCGTGATAGGCGGCGGGGTTTTAGGGCGTCGACTATGTATGATGTGGGCAGCAGCAGGACATACTGTTCATCTGTACGAAAGAGCCCCCGAAGTCGCCAGCGCGGCATTAAAGTACATCAACGACGCCATGCCCCAACAGTCCACCAAACTCGGCACGAAACAAGGGAGTGTATTACTCTCGTCGTCTCTGGAGAACGCAGTTGAGAACGCTTGGATGGTAATCGAAGCCATCCCAGAGATCCTTCCCCTGAAAATTGAACTGTTCGGCCAACTGGACCAACTCACACCACCCGACTGTATTCTAGCCACCAACTCCTCCTCGTACAAATCCAGTGAGATGCTTCAGCACGTCTCTCGAAAATACCGCGTGTGTAACGGACACTACTACATGCCTCCGGACCAGAACTACCTCGAGATCATGACCTGCGGATACACGGACCCATCCATCATTGCGTTTCTGATGGAGCAGTCCTCCGCAGCGGGATTCGTTCCCATCCATGCCAAGGTGGAATCCACGGGGCTGATCTTCAATCGAATCTGGGCTGCAATCAAGCGAGAATCTCTCTTGGTCATGGCTGAAGGCGTGGGAACTGCGGAGGATATCGATCAACTGTTCAAGGGTTGGTTTCATGCTGAGGTTGGGCCGTGTGAGATGATGGATCGGGTGGGTTTGGATACGGTGTACAACATCGAGAAGCATTATGTGGAGGAGAGAGGGCTGGATGCGAGGCCTATCGAGTGGCTGAAGGAAAAGTACATGGATCGAGGGCTTCTTGGACGAAAGTCTGGGAGCGGATTGCTGGATGAAGAGAGCAACGGGATACACCAGAATGGCCACGCTCAGTAGACGATTTATATCACCCTTGTCTATCTTTTGCCCACAGTTCGAATCTATGACTAGTAATGATACAGTAGAGCAGTGATATATGACCGAGGACATGACTGAACTGAAACAACGAAAACTTTTCGAGCGGTAGTTCCAATGCAGTATCCTTTGGCGATATCTCGCGCAGCATCCAGCTGGTAATCCGCGAAGATGAAGTCCGGCCGACTAGTCTGCACTACATGTCTGAGGCCGCGGTACGTCTCCGGCCAGAACGAGTCCCGGAATTTCTTACCTTGTAGATAGTCCCGACGACACGGTAGCTCCGGTTGTCCCACCTGCTTAGTCGCACATATAATTTCTCGTCCTCGATGGCGGTGATGGCGCGACTGATACTGGTCGACAAAATGCTCGCGTCCTTTAGGTTGCAGCCATGGAAGAATCTGTCTGAGGAGACAGGGCTGTTAGCTGCAGGGGTATAATGACTCAGCCAGTAGGCTCTAAGCCCCTGTCTAATCCCTGACCATAATGCGACTATCCTTGAAGTGACCATCTAGACACCTTTTTGGCCTAGTGGTTTTTTCCTCTTCACATCGCTCCCCTGCATTATCGTCTTCGGCAACATCGCTCTTCTCGAGGTGCTGTTATGCCCATGTACGGCATATGTGCCACCATGATGTTGTCTGAGCTAATGATGCCAGCAGTGTAGGCGTTAGGATCGCGGGGCCTTGCCGTAGACCCGCTCCGCATCTTCCCAGTGATGGTCAAAGAGAGCGATGACCGCGTCGACCTCCAGCGGAAGAGCACAGATGATCGCAATGTTGAAGGCATGGCGATGAGTGGGCCATGCGAATGACATTGCTGACTATAACATGGGAAAGGGAAGTGGGATAGTCTCCTGGCGCACTTGGGACGAGGGGAAGTCATCCCTTCCTTTAGCACAGTCGACAAGGCTGAAGTAGATAGGCGACTAATCAGACCTCATCTAGCCTGGACCTCTTATGCGGTCTGTTAAGATAGACTGATATAGCCCCCTTGTACATATGGATGGTGCTGAACACTGCCTTTTCGACTAGGCTTGTAATTAGGGAGTTGCTCACTTTGGCAAATAGTGTAAAGGACATCATGATGGTTGGTGAGTAATCTTCCCTTCATTTGCGACTTCTGGGATCATACATCCATAGGCTTGCAGAATCTTCCTGAATAGCCTTGCTCTGGGTTTCGCGTGGCATACCAATGTTCTTAATATTTTCCATGTATGAATGCGGTATTTATAAGTCAAGGGATATTATAGACTTTACTATCAGAATGGTTGGATTCAAGCCATCATAGATAAAAAAGGTCATCTTTCAGCCTTAATGTAGAGTTGCATAACCAGCCTGCACCGGTCTCACAGTTAGGGCTGGGTTGTGTAATGCCTACTCCAGGGCGCAACCCCTAGGGTGGATGGACGGCGCCATAACAACATCGCTGCTGGGAAGGAGGGGAACCTCTCTCCTCTTCTTTTCTTAGTTACATTGTCTTAGTTAAGTGACGAGTACAATCATCTTTCTCTTCCATGAATAGCCTCAATTGAGGCAAACTGGTGTCCATCTCGGGCATGACTTATCGCTCGGGTTCCTCTCACCACGATGCGGCTTGACCTACTCCTCGGAGCTCGATGAAGTATCCTTCGTACAATATACTTGAAAGAAATTTCATAATCTATGTTATGGCTGTAGGTATTATAAAAAAGGCATTCAGGGGCACCTGCGTAGTTAATGAGTTATCAGATAAAAGACTACTAAAAGGGAAAGAGTTATGGACCCTTGAATGGGAAACACATGTATAAAATCTGCTAACTAGTGCTTTGCATGGTAACTACTAATGTACCTGTGTGTTGACCTTTTCATCTATATAGCATTATTTTATGTCCCTTGCTTAATGGGCCTGTTTCTAAGATGGCTAAGAATCTATGGGATTAGAGGGTGTTGTAAATGCAATTAACCATAAGTTATCTTTTTTTATTATACTAACTTCTAGCAAACACTAGTAGGTTTGAGATGGCTATAGGGTGTGTTAATTGAATGGCTTTAGCCGACTTGTTCTAGGCTAATGAATAGGTGACTACCATTAGTGGAATGCCAATCTTTTAAGTTATTTAGAATCACAGAGTCTTCCCCTCATCTGCTGGCCAGTTTGATAAGTTGCTAGAAGCTGGAAACCCCAACTTTTGACCAGCAGATTATCATGAAAGCCCCAGGCGGCAATAACCCGATCATCGGGTCTATATGTGTCATGATCTTCTAGCTCCCACTCCGCGCTAATCAAGCCCATTCCATTTGAAAACCGGAACTTCAAAAGGCTCACGTGCTCAAGATCAAAATTGATGGCCCTCAAGCGAGGCATACACCTCGCGGCGTAACCCAAAGAGATAAATAGTCGATGGAACTGCTCTTGCTCAAAAATGGGTCGGTCCATATATCCTTCTTCAACATCGCAAATTTCTGCCTCCCAGTCCTCGATCTCAGCAATCCTGGCTTCATCCTCTGGAGTAGGGCGGACGATCCATTCACCTGTTATATATTGAGAAACTTAGTGATTTGAGTGTATCTGCATATTGCATCTATAATACCCGTACAACACATAAAGAAAAGGTGAGGAAAATTTCTTACCTGAAGGAAGCCAGGGTTGAAATTGATTTAAAGTCAAAATTTCCAAATTGGGCCAGCATAAAGATGTGTTACCTGGCAGAGAATGATCTTTCTCGTCCAGAGGCCACAGAAAATCCAGAGAGATAGGAACTTGAACCAGTTTCAGCTCACGAAGGGAAAGACTTAGATCGCGCATTCTGATGGATAGGATATCAACGCTTGAGGATAGAACATTCAAGGCGGGCATGGTATCCTTCCAATTCCTCTCATCTTGGTTCTTGAAGTGAAAAGCCCTTAATGTAGGGGAGATATCTTTCAGGCCTTCAGGCACAGCTATAGGTGAATCAGTGAGGAATCCAAAGTGCTCTGAGGAACCAGAAAGCCTCATACCTTGACGGCGTTCCCTCATGTATTCCAGATGATCTGGTCTGATATACTCATCCAGGCTCAACCATAGTTCTGTGAGTGTCGGACAGTGCTGAGCAATCTGCATAGCTGCTCCAGCCCATATCTGATGATACCGTGGTGACCCTTATAGGGTCAAGAAATGATAGTTTATCAATACACGAAACATCGTGTAGCATTGATGCACCATTATTATGGAATCGCGCGCGATACACAGGAACAGACCGCGTGCGCCCATCTGTGTAGTCCCACCTATACAGTCCAGCTTCATCATCCTTGGCCTAGCTCACGTCCTAGGAGTACCGGATAGACAGAGAGACGATGACTCCTGTCCCATAACTCTAGCGTGCTGAATAGATTGATGACTGCTGATTGAAATGCAGTGTCATTTGCCTGTCGAACAGCGTTGTTGGTGCTATAACCTTCCTTTTTACGCGCCATCCAGTCTGGCAGATCAAAAGGGACAACAATATGGTACCACAGCTCACGAATCCATGCTCGTCGTGCGACTCCTGGCCCAGAAGTGAGTGCCTGGAATTGTTTAAGGCAAATCCCACGGTACTCCCCTTCCCCGTTGATTCCATCCTCACTGTAAACATTCAACGTGGAGTAGATGATCGGCTCAAATGCTGCCTGCCAGCGACGACAGACAGCTGTACATGCAACTAGGGAAGCGCCTGCATGTTTAAGATAGCCTGCGATCTCGCCTAGAAGTTCGAATGGGAGCGAGGCTGCCATATCTGTTGGGATGGGGGTGATTCATAGCAAGCTGGTTAACACAACACCCTGGACTCGAGTTCACAGGGGACAACCATTTAAGCTTAGCGCATAAAAACCTGAGGCATAAGCTGGAGCCGCCCACCCTGCGGTAAAATAGCACCACAGACACTGAGTATTTACCCCGAGTACGGAGTAGATCTAGATCAATACCTTGGAAGTCGCGGAAACGCCTGATTTGTGCAAACAGGCCACAGGTTGCCCTCAGTTTCGCTTTCTTGCGATGTGCTGTAATAAATATTAGCATGTATAGAATAGTTCTGAAGGTCCTGGTACATACGACCATAGGGTGTGGAAAACAGGGCTTCCCGTCCGCTCAGCCGTACTTAAGCCAGTATTATCAACGCGGCCAGAAGTTATATGCGCCCTTGAAGGCCTGCTGCTTTACGGGTGAGAGACGCTAAACCACAGGGTGAGTGCGGGTGAGTGAAGGTGAGCTGAGCGATGCTATCCAACAGCATGGGTGAGCGTCGGTGATCAGTGGGTGACAGAGTGATTCTGTGGTGACTGGACTCCCTGTAGCCCATTATTAGTACCTCCATGGCCAGCTTAAATACGAGGGCCCCCTCTCTGCTCAACCATTGTCTCCTTTCCTATCTACAAGCGGTTTTTTGTGATTTATTTTCTTTTAGTTTTTCCTTCTATCCTTCCACAGCATGTCACGTGACATGTTTTCAAATGATTTTGATCTGAGGAGAAAAGCGGAGGAGCTCCGCAAGTTTGCCGAATTAAGAGGGTTCACAACAGAGTACCAGGAAGAACAAAAAAGTAAACCAAACGAAATCAGTCATAAGAAAAGGGCTCCGGCTACCGATAAAAAATATGGCGATTCAGTGGCGTTTTGGAAAGTGTACAAATAAACGTTTATTTATTAACTTGCGCTTAGTTGCTGACGGCATATAGATGGATGCTTTCTCAAAATGAACCAGGTGATCGATATTTCACGAAGGAACAACCTGATCCCCCCGTTCAAATCTTGAAGCTGTATTCAGAGGCGTTTATTACTTTGCGCAAAGGAGACTTGCCTAGTCAGCAGACTGTCTGTTCTAACCTCTCTTGCTTTATCGCTGAATGGCAGCAAAAGACCTGCAGAAAACTGCCAGATACAGTGAAGAATGATCTTTATAATGTGAGTTACCCTAGACAAGTATGCTACGATATACTGCTAATTCCTTACATAGCATATCCGGAACGAACTTACTCAGAAGTATGGACTTGAGACCAAACATCGAGAGAAGTTTCCGGTGACTAGCAGGGATCTCGATATACTTCTTCGACATTTATTTAAAGATGATGACCATGATTACATACATGAGCGTGCCAGATTTCAAGATGCATTCTCGCTCTCGTTGTTCTCCGGTTCTGGTGCGAGAGCAGGTGCAATTGTTGAATCAAGTTCTTATAGAGGTACCAACGAGTGTCTCTACTATAAAGTTTGTCCCATCGCTCTACTTATCTGATAGTCCCATGCTAATTACTATATAGCATCTTTCCTTCAATCTACAATGGGATTCAAAAAATATAGAAGTCAAGTACTGGGTCACCATAGATCCAGAGTTCCTCAAAGGCCATCGCTACGATGATGAGGCTGTCATGTAAGATTTGTCTTCTCTATCCTTAAGGCTACACAGCTGATTGCGGCGATATAGTCCCAAAAACTGGATACCAGAGCAAGATATACTTGGAAGAAATTTCGTATTCTATGTTATGGCTGCAGGTATCGCAGACAAGGCATTCAGGGGCATCCACACAGCCGACGAGTTATTGGATAAAAGACCACCGAAAGGGAGAGAGTCATGGACCCTTGAATGGGAAGCGCACGTACAAAACCTACCAGTGCTTCGCATGGTGACTGCTGATGGACCACACCCCACCCGTGCGTTGACATTTTCATCAATACGGCACCATTTTACGTCGCTTGCGCAACGGGCCTGTTTCCGAGACCGGTTGAGAATCCACGGGATTAGAGGGGGCGTTGCAAATGCAATTGACCGTGAGTCATTTCCTCTATTATACCAACTTGCAGCAAACAGTAACAGGCTCGTAGCAAAGGCGTCTCAAGCGGCGAGAAGCCAAGCACTGGATCACCAGAACCCAGACACCTTCCTCAAGTATCAATCCAAATTTAAGCGTGTTGACGTCCAGGCCAGCTTCTGGAACCTAAAGCCAGACTATGAATGTCTGGAAATGGAAGAAAGTATGGCTCATCATCGCGACACTAATGTTCCGCAACGTCTTGACGCTGCTGCCACTGCGCAGGTTGAGAATGATGATGAAATGAAAGAGATCTACCACAGGATCGATGAGATTACTCAACAAATCGGAGGAAAGCCTGCTGAACACGAAGAATTAGCACTTGAGAGGGAAAAGCTCTACACAAAAGCAGCTAAGAAGCGCCGTGCCAAGAAGGTCGAGTTCATTGACAACTGGTGGAGATCTTCTTATGATGAATATATTGCAGGGAATGAGTTTGGTGAGCACGATCCAACGTGCCTCTTTACCATCTGCCGCAAGTATATGCCTGAGAGAGCTCGTTTACGCGACAACCTCTTCACCAAAGCCTCGATTGGTAGTGAGATTGGAAGACAATGTCTACACGATATGGTGAATATCTGCATCTACGACGAGAGAGTGGCATATTATCCTTGTGAATTGCCAATTGATGGGAGATGCCCAGTATGTTCCAGAGAAATGTCTAGGTTTGTTCAAACATCTTAAGTCTACCTACGGTAGCTAATTTTCGACAGTATTGATTTATCAAACCGGTCGAAGCACATTCTACAGTGCAGAAGGAAGTCCTTGAATGCCGCACCGTACCAGCAGCTCTATACGAACGGCAAGAGAGCTCATCGACGAGCGAAGAGATCTTTTCTTGAATGGTGCTACTTATGCGCCAAATGGCTCGATACAGAGGATGCTTGGACTGAGCACTGCCGATTCCATTTGGACCATCTACAACCTCGGTGTGGACTATTGAGATTCCGCTTTACATTGGTTGCGCCTGGATTCTGTCCTTTCTGCTTGGGTGACCAAACTAAATCCCCCGTGGAACGATTCCAACAATGGCGGGACAAGTCCACCCTCATCAACCACATTGATAATAAACATTTGGCTGGCAAAGGAAAGGATGAGGTTATTCAATGCCCTCATCCCTGCTGTGAGAGCAAATCATACAATGGTATCCTGCTGTTACAACGACATTTTTTTGACGCCCATTCTATTGAAGAACCTCGTCGAAACTGTGTATCTCGGAAGAGGAAGTGGGTTTGCGGTCTTGACGATTCGGAGATGCCAACTAAGAGACCAGCATTGAATGGAATCAGCGAAGAGCCTGTCGAGTCAAAGAGTCCCCCCTTATCTTAGCCTGTCACGGTGGGCATGAGAGCGCGATTAGCAGTCACACTTAAACACATATTACCTCCTTGTGGCCAATAGAGCCCTGACTACATTGTTCCAAGAGCAAACTCATCCAAGTAGCTATAACTCTACTTGATTACTGCGGTGACGTACAAATTTAGTTTGCTAAAGCGTATTACATATCAAGTGGCTAGGACGTCCGACATGAATGAACCATGTTTGGAGGCCAGGATTGATCCATGACCGATGGCAGGTAAAGTTGGGTGTATTCTGACAATCCGTGCTCTTATTAAGAGCAAAATAGCTTCGTTGGAAATTGTCACACGATGAACTGTCGAAATAGCTGATCCTTGTCAGAGAACTAGGTTTCGAATTCGCGCGTTATAGTACAGAAATATCCAACTGCCCCTGACCTTGCAGTGATCGGGAGAGCTTAAAGCTGCGGGATACGTATGCATTGGAGATATTTCGCGCAAAGCTGATGTTATCGAAGGTGGTGAAGCCTATTTCCCCTTGGCAGTTGCTTTTGGTCCAAGCTCTAAGTCCTAGTGGGCCATAATAATCCTGAAAATGTGTAAGTGCAAAGCACAGAGCTGGACAGCTACATGACTTACTGGATAAGAGTCTCTTCGTTGATCGCGAGAAGCCATCGCCGGAACGCAAGCTACAACAGTTGCGAACTTGCGATCAATGTCGGAACTTCATCTTCGGTTCTAGAAAAGCAAACTGACAACTGTTGAGTACACTTTTTCTTTATGGCAGTGCACAATGCAAGTACTTACATGTGGTGATACAGAGGGAGAACCCGGATTAATGGACCTTTGTGCACGCTGCTTCTGGCGCGGCCACATGCTAGTTGGTAGCTACTGGTAGCTATTGGTCCAGGAAGGCGGGCCCTTATATTTAGCACCGACCCTACCATAAGGATAACTTTCCATGAGTGCTAGATAGCATGGCGTTGTCTGAATCGCTGCTACGTCCGCTGTCCACAATCGGCGCGGTAGTACTTAGTAAAACAGAGGTAAATAAAGGACATCCGTCGTTTGATTGTACCAGTTGTTTGCCAATTCGCAATGCTACGAAATACTTTGAAGCTACTCCCCGTAGCATTATCCGCGGCTGCCTTGATATGTTTGGCCGTGGTCTTTGAGGGATGTAGACCTACTTCATCACCCCGAGATCTATTTTTCCTAGAGGTAAAGAATTGCCCAATGCATAAAGCTAATTACTGACGGAATGCAACCTTCAGATAGATTGGACAAGCTTGTTGCATCAGAGAATCGTCCGGTCCTTCAGTCTGTCCGACCAAGCATCCAATCTCTCAGACTCCGCCCACGAGGCATTAACCCACGCCAGCAGCAGTCTATCAGACCTGCGGAGCAATATCTGGTCAACCCTACCTGACTATTATGCAGTGGGGCTCTGGGGATATTGTAGCGGCGAGAAGGGTGCATCTAAGTATTCAAGTTGCTCCACGCCCACGTTGTCATTCTCATTTGACTTGGTGGCAATATTGGAGTCTAACGCACCAGGTGCGGTTTCGCTACTGCCGGAGGCGAGCAAGGCTGTGCTTCCTGGACTCTCGAAATCTTCCAGATTGGCCGTCGCAGCATATATCATTGGAATGGCCGCAACCACCCTGACTGTCGTGGCGGAGGCCTTTACAATCATGTTCAAGTGGGGCCCAGTGCCGACGCTCATATGCTCCCTTGTAAGCTAATTACCTAGGCGATGAAAAGGCAGAAGACTAACCTGCTGGCAGGTTGCCTCGATATCCACTGTCACTGCATCAATTACTGTGACGATCCTCTACAGCTTGATATCTGGAGGGATCCAAACCTTTCTAGGTGACATTGGGGTCCATTCTCACCTCGGGCCGCATATGCTGGCCGCAACGTGGCTAGGGAGCGCTTTTTCTTTGGGGGCTTCTCTTCTTTCTGTATTGGGCGCCTGCTGCCTGTGCTTTTGACAGGCGATACTGTGCATGCGACCTACCCGTGTCTTCCGATTCTTGGATTATGTAGGGGCAGGATACTGTAGTACCGAAGAGAGGAAGAGATGGTGATCACATGAACTTGATCACCTAGTCCTCTAGGGAAGGTCTTTGGTCTGGTAGGAGAGAGTTTTGATAGTATTAGCAACCGATCCCTCTAACCATGCTTATTATCTCTGCCTATCGGGGCCGTGATTTTCAACCTCCCAGCCAGTGATTTTAGGGTTATTCTTTGTAAGATCTGGATCATAGCGTCCGAGCATGGCTCTATAGTATTACTCCCTTACTTTTTCCTGTACAGCCGTAGACTTATTGTTCGACATTACATGCCTGTAAACCTTCGAATGGTTATATCTTACTGTCGGAAAAAGAAATTCCTCACCCAGATTGAACGCAAATGACGGTTAGGTCCAACCTAGTGGTAATAGTTTTGAGACCAGGAGGCCAACCCGTAATGACATCACAACGAAGTGGACTTATGGTGAAAGAGGCGCATTGTGCTAGTCTTTCTATGCTGTCGTAACTCACAAGGCCTATAGAATGAACATGATAGCTCAGACATGGCCAATTTTGAGGACGAATAGCCATTTCCTACTCTAGGCATTTCTTAATTGAACAACACACTGCTCCAATTATTGTGCGCTTCAAAGCCATGGAATAAAGGCCATGGATGAGCCAATACATAAGGTCGATCCTGCAGAATTCAAATGCCCGCCCTCTCGCGACCAGCGGCGCATTCCGCCGTTATCTAAGAGGTAACTCTGTCACAAACTGACACATTTATAGAACTAAGCTCGGATGCATTAGATGTATCATAAAAGAGAAACACAGGTGAGATGGGAGGTGAGACTCACTGGATCTGCCACATGGATTATGATGGATCCTGTTCTGATAAACATGCTACTCTTAGCATTGCAGTTCCTGAGAGCTGGAGCCAGTAGTTCCAACATCTCATCAGTATGAACACATTGTGGCGTGGAAGCCTGTAAGCCACATCAGGGTATCATCCTGACAGTGAAATTAGTACCTACCATGTTTTGCAGGTAGATTGCAGTTCGTTGCAGTGTTGCTACGTTGCTGCATCCTTCTGGGTACATATGTTGGAAGCCGTGTCCCTCTAGGAAGGACATGATCGTCTTGAGGTGGGACCCGTTGATATTTGCATCTGCAGGTTTGCATAATATCTGAGGCTATTCTTGCTATCAGCCTGTGGCTGCACATTTAAGGTCGTGCATAGGTACATACTGTTTCTGTGCGCAGTGATGTTGTAAACGCCAGTATATAATTTACTATGGTCGAAATGGACAACATGTTGATGGTTAAACTTGCAGGTATGGTTCAGAATCTGAGAATCAAGGACCTCTAGGGTGTCCTAAGCCTCTGCTATACATCTATATATCATATTTTTTCATTATAATATAAAATAGCCTTTGATTGCCCCGCAACGAATTCGAGACAGCCGTAAAGAGCCACGCCAGATTTGGCGCGACTTGTTGAGTGGGACTCGTCACGGTCCTTGTGTTGAACTTAAAAAAATCAGATACCACTACCGCAGATCCCTACCACTGCAGAACATACAGAAACAGAAGTAGTTTAAACTAAGATACATTCTAGTCCTAGGATGGGAAATATTGTCTATAGTATGTGGAGCATTGCAGTGACGCGGGAAGGAGAAGCTCAGGATGCAAGCTGATATCCTACCTTTTGCTACCATATGTGTTATATACTCTTTCTTTGAAGACGAACATACTATGTTTCGTGCGAAATAGTCTTGATTTCCATCTTGAAAGAAGCCCAATGTCATACATAGACTATATAGCTTTGTGGAATAGTGGCGAGAGTGCACAGAAGAACGAGAGAACACACTACCCTTTCATCAGAGTCGTGCCTGAACAATTGCAACTCTATGAAGAACCAAAAATGGCATATGGACATTGCTAGTTGAGTCCACATGATTGCATAGTCACTGATAGAATGGACCTTAAATACAGCGCTCATTATATCAAGGCGAGCTGAAATCGTAGGCGAGCAGGAAATCTGCGGGAATTGGGCTGTTGCCATTCAATACCTGGATAGTTGAATGCCCATTGTGGACCCCGGAAAGCTCTTTCGTCTCGCATGACGCTCTCTCCAATGGTTTGTGCAACGAGGGAAGCTCATCCTGTCCGTCATCCTCTCCCAAAACCGCCTTGATGCGAGCCACCACCTGGTCCATGTCTGTGCCTTGCATTGGGCCTTCATGGGCCAAGATGCTGCGTACGCTGCCGCTCAGAAGCTGGAAAACTTCAATAGCGTCTGGATACTGACTTGCTATCCCCTCCAAGAAAGCAATGAGATAACTATCACTCATACGAGTGTCATTCCTGTAGAGAGTTTAGTCTCCAGACGATGAAAGCAAGTAACCATACATACAAGTGCGATTCCAGTTGTTTGCTACCAACGAGAAGCACTCCAAAAGATAGCTTCGATGCTGCTAAGAGCCAACGTTTTGCACGTCGATTCTCCTTAAGGTATTAGCGCCGACGGTTGCACCGCACCTCACTCTTCACATCATCCCAATCTGCGTAGATACGTCTCATCGTGCTTTCGGTCACTGAAAAAGTTCTGTTCTGAGCAGGAGCGTGTGTTTGTCCTGCGTTCTGTAATTTGGGAGAATTCTCCGAATGTATGGACTCAGTAAATCCCATGTAACGCATAAGCCTTATCAGACGGAACCGGACTCTCTGGGCCATTGCCAACAGCTCCAGATCGCAAACATCCGTTGAAGGGCACGGATCGTAGTCGACAACAGTGCCCACTGTCCCATGAAAGAGAAATCCGTGCTTTTGCCAAAAAGGTAAATAGATTTGGAGAAATGCGGGAGAACAATGATGGATGAGTTCCGACTGACGAGGGATCAGGCTCTGAACCTGTCCTGGCGGCCGCAAGCAAGGTCGTTTCGCTCTCACAACCATCTCTAAGTGGTGGTTAACAAGCCCTTCCAGGTGACCTGCTGAGGGTTTCTGCATAATTAAAGTTCAATTGCTGTTGTCTTTGAACGTGTAGGCAAAGGAATATGGGATCGGAATCTCATCTTCCCCAACTAGAACAGGAGAGAGTTCGATCATTTATTACAGCACAGGGAATTTGCATTTTGCCCACACATCTTAATTCGGGTCGACATGATTGAAAGCTTTCCTAGTCCACAGAATTCTGCGTTTGTGAATGCCGCGCCGATTTTGGAGTGCGCCAGATTTCGAGATTGAAATAGCTCAGTAGAGACTTCATCCAATCAGCGCTTTCGCGTTCGAGACGCAAAGGAATTTGGAGAAGGCGAAAGATTCTGTATGAACGATCTCTTGCAGACAATTCCGTCATACATAATTCAGACCGGGGTACGGTTATCATGGGCAATAACTTGAGCGTTGATGTAAAGCATTGCGAAAATGATCCTGTCTCAGGATCCCAGCTGCATCCACCGGCTCCCAACTGAGATTCTAATCATCATAGTCAGAGAACTTTCATTACTCGACTCTGTCGAGTCCCTCTCACTTGTCAACCAAAGGCTTCGCATGATTTGCAGCCCATATCTTTTCCAGAAGCTGAAAATCCCATTCTCCCTCGCTGGCCTAGAGCGCTTGCGTCACATCTCCTCGTCACACCTAGCAGCACATGTGAGGACTCTTCGCTACGAACCCACGGAGCTTATTGAGCCACGTTAGTCGTCTGCAAGCTATTTTCATTCTCTAACTGACGTCCCCAGTCGTTCAGCATCACGACTACTTCCGCAATTGTGTCTATACTCCTTCCGAGTACGCTCGTGATCGAAGAGATGCTTACTGGAACTCTTATGGCACCCGTATCTCCTACACGACGATACAAAACTACTTTAGTCGCCTAGCGGACGAGCAACAACGAATACTCGAAAGGGGAAGAGACTTAGTCACCTTTCAGACGTGTTTGCCACGTCTAGTCAACTTGAAATCTATCCAACTACATTTCGTTGAAGGGATAAAGGAGCCGTTCCGTTGGTTTGCTGGCCGTGTTTTTGTGGACTGGAAGGATTCCTTTCCGGACCGTTTCAAGTCCATCCTTCACGCAATGATCCGAGCTAAGGACAACGGCGTCGCAATCCGTACCTTCCAAATCTCAGGATTCTATTCAAGGTTGTTGGTATCCAACTCTGAGCTTCCCAGTTTAGCTTCGGACGCTTTGAGCAGCGTTGAAGACCTGCAGCTTATCGACAGCCCGAGCATGCTGGAATTCATGTCCTACGTACATTTACCCTCTTTGCAGAGATTCGCTCTGGAAAGCTGTTGGCTCTGGATACCAGAACTTGAACAATTCATCTTCGCTCATGCAGGGACCCTTCGGGTTTTGCATTTACAGGACACATGGATTCAGTCCGAGACGATTCATGATTGGGGTATATCATTAAGCTTGGGGAACACCAAAACCATAGTCGAGGGGTTATCTAAGGTCCGCGCTGGAAAGGTCTTAAGCCAACTCACTATTAATCAGGAAGCAGTGAATCGGTACGAATATCAGGAGATCTTTGACAGTGTATTTACTAAATAGAAATTGGACCAAATGCTTGACGGTGGTGTTGGCCCCGACGAGCTCTCGGTTACTCAATCAAAGTACCCCACTGTCGGAACATATTCACTCTTGCTACTATGGCCATGCCAATCATTGGCATTGCCTATGGCCTGAGTATGCGCTACTCATGTATTAGGACTAGCAACTGATGACATAATCTCACGCTTAGCAGCGTCTGGGATTCAGGGGCATCCTGAACCGACGCTGATACGAAGAAAGAACATCGATCTATCTATCTATCTACATGAATCAATTGACTTTTGCTTTACGAGCATACACACTGTCCACTTAACTGTGTACACAGTACCTAGCTGGTGATACCAACACCCACTGATTTCTTACGATCAGGTACAGCTCATTGAATAGCGTTACAGGCTGGTCCGTGAGTATGACAGTAGAGTATCCAGCGTCCGTTTTCATACTTTGAGATCTCCAGGTGGCTTTTGCCTTTCTCGTTGAGCCTTTTGGTAGGCAAGCCAATCTCAAGTAGCGGTGTTGCCGTGAAGGTTAATCTATGGGGAATAGTATCAATAGTTCCTAGTTTCGTCTTCATTTGTTGGCGTGGCAGACGTCCCAAAACCATGATAAGGTGCAGTGTGCAAAGCAGGGCAATAAATTTACCAACTCTATTGATGAGCGTTGTCGTTTGCCGTTCTCGTATGTACAATGTTGGTAGTAAACTGGCATAGTAATGATAACCAATCAACCCAAAGATACCATTAAACTTTGGACCAATACGTCCGCGCCCTTTAAGGCCATGATTAGAGTATATCTGCACGCCATTTTTGAAGCGGCAAGGTCGCTCCCCGTAAAACTATTCTCCGTACTGCTATCTTGTGGACTATCTTTTGGAAGGAGAGACAACACAACGAGCAAGAAACAAGTGCATTCTCCAAGAACCTATTTTTTGCCTTGGCCACCTGAGAGAAGCGGCGCTTTCCTTTTTGTACTCCCGTTTTCTAACTTTCGGTGACCACGGGGCGTCTTTAGTGGGCCATTAAACACCCTTCTCGTCCTACGGCTATATAAAACGTTCTCAGCATCCCTAGACTAAACAACGGAAAAGTTTCTCGTGCAATGCAGTCGATCGTGGTATATTACGCATCTGCTATTGCAGCAATTGCTGCACTATTCATATTGAAACGAGTCTTTCACGCTGTCTCTAATCTCTTCTTTTTCCATATACGCCCCTGGTGCCTCGTTTTGGAGTATGCGTATGCAAGCTTACGGCTTTTTGGCATAAAGCTGGTGCTTCGATATCAACTCGTCTTTCCCTTCGCGTACTTTGCGGGCACCGCGGTCTGCAATACCGTGGGTGTGCACTCCATCTCCGAAGCAGGCGTGCGTGCCGCCCAAATCTCGATGATAACTCTTCTGTTGCTCTGCTGGACCGGAGATCACGAGATTGGGGCTTTTATTCTGGGCATAGAGCTTGCAACGTATCATTTCATCCACCGAATCGCTGCTTTTGTGGCAGTCATTGAAGCAGCCATCCATGTTGTCATTGCAGCTCAACAGACCCATTTCTCTGCTTCCGACTCTTCTCAATTTTACGGTCTGCTTGTAGGCTCGACCCTCTCTAACCATTTTTGATTATGGACTAAGTCTCGCAGGCTGGCTGTATGTTTCTGTCACTGTTTTTCCTTCCGTTGGTTAAGCGGCGTATATATGAGCTTTTTTTAAGGACTCATCAAGGATGCGCCATCTTTGCGCTATATGCGATTTGGAAACATGTCTCATCTTCACAGAGCAAACGCTGGGTGCTCCTTCTGGCAATACTATCTGCCGTGACTGGTGCACTACAGTTCATCCGTATCATGTACCGCAACATCCCACATCGGAGATCCGTGAAATTCCTAACAGAGAATTGTGGAGCTGATGCGCTCCGGCTGAATTTGTCTTTACCGCGCCCTTGGAGAATTCGCGCTGGACAACGCGTCTATGTCAGTATACCAAGAGTAGGGTTACTATACATGTTCCAGCCGCATCCATTCACGATTGCCTGGTGGGAGGACGACGGAAACGGCAGCATGTTTTCAATCACGTTAATTGTTCGAGCTCGATCCGGCTTTACTAAAAAGCTTCTTGATCATATCGAATCTGGCTGCGAAGGCTGGGCCTGGATTGACGGACCCTATGGACCCTCGTCTGCCTCCACCTTTGGCTATTCTCCCGAGGTCGGAGATTATGGCCACATAATTATGGTGGCGACAGGTATGGGCATCGTTGCTCAGCTTCCCTATATCAAGGAACTTTTAGATGGGCAACGCCAAGGTCAGGTACGAACACGAAGAATATCACTCGTTTGGCGACTCGAGCAGGAGGGCGACTATGAACTGGCTCGTGACCTGCTACAAGCTCTTGTTAAGCATGATGACAGTTATGTAAGTAGTTCCTATGGCCCCGACTGGACAGAGACTGTCTCCGTCCCTGCTCACGCGCATTCCACAACACTCCTGACCCTCAAGTTCCTGATTTTGTTTTAGAGCACCTCGAGGCTAACGATCAAGTCAGATGCTCAAAGTCACGGTTTATAACAAGATGGGATCTCCATCAGAGGCCCCAGGAGCAGTGGGTCATCATGATCTTATCGCTGTATATGGTGGGGACGTTAATTGGGAAGATGAACTGTCGGTTGAACTAGAAAAGCAAATTGGTACTCTCCTCGTCACAGGTATTGCTGCCCACGGCATTTGATCAATATTTTCGCTGTTAACTGACACAGTGCATCTATAAGTTTCTGCTCGGCATTCCGTCAGAGATATCATGAGGAGCATTGTGAATAGGTACGTGCAACGGAGGGTAGAGCTCTACGAACTAGAATTCCAGCCGTGGGAGAAGAGCCGTGATTGTTTATCTTTATTTTAGCTACATAGAGACCAGGAAAGGTTGACTGCGTATACATAGCATCCAGTCAATATATTTTAGCAGCGACTGTCTTCTCGTGTCTCTCAATTAGCTCAAGTAATATTGAACAATAGACTTGCATAAGAACCCACAGGACTAAGTTTAGACAATATAAACAAAACAAGAATGCGACCTAAGCGGTTGCGAGGACCCTCCTGCCAGTAAGGAAATCTAGGCTAAGATGGCTGAGCAGAATTGATGAAGCTCTAACTCTTTCCCTGCTTCAATCTTTTTCACAATTTCCTCAACTTTTGCAATCGGATAACACCATCGCAGTTCACTATTCTTCCAATGAACCACCCCTCTAGCGAAATCTTCTTGGTCGGTGAGTTTGTGTACGGTTCTCATCTGCTCTTCCTCCCCATATACGCCTTTAGCTTTAATGCATGCCCGACACAATGTGTGAATGCAGATTTCTCGTTTGGCGGGGAGAAAATATGAGAAAGTAGTCACTAGGCTTCCGCCAGGGTCACTGTAAATCGCTTTCGTACACACGTTCTTGTAGCGATAACGATCCTTATGGACGACACAGGTCCAAGTCACGTTGCACTTCATGTCGACACGAGACAAATCGGGCTTTTCCTATTATCGTTAGTCGCCTAACCGGAAGGGACGTCTATGTATACTGCGTACCTTTCGAAATCTTGGGCAAAGAGATTCAGGTGGCAACAGGACGACCCAGATACCTGCCGCTGCTCCCATATTCGTTAATATATAGGCCTGTGACGACTAATAACCGAGCGTCTAACAATGTTGGAGTCCCTTCGAAAAAAGATATGGAAAGGATCTGCAATTGCAGGGCTGCTCAACCTCGATACGGGTGGGGCTGAAGCTCCATCAACGCCGATAAAGTCGGCTGCGGAAGACGCGCCGAAAATGGCGTGGCAACCTGCACTCAACTGGAGTGGGTGATCCGTACTGGTATTGGGCGGATGCCTGTCTCCTATCCTCCCAGTAAGCAGATCTCTCCGTAGGGGGCATTGACTCCATCTGGATACGTAGGTCCGCACGGAGCTTCTGGTCCAAACGGAGCCCTCACTCCATAGGGAGGATTGACTTCAGCTGGATAGCTAGGTCCGCACGGAGCTTCTGGTCCAAACGGAGCCCTCGCTCCATAGGGAGGATTGACTCCATCTGGATACGTAGGTCCGCACGGAGCTTCTGGTCCAAACGGAGCCCTCACTCCATAGGGAGGATTGACTTCAGCTGGATAGCTAGGTCCGCACGGAGCTTCTGGTCCAAACGGAGCCCG
>NW_020798340.1:0-33919 GCF_002237265.1 Aspergillus thermomutatus
TTCGCATTGGTCCTCTTTGATATATGGTTGGTTTTTTGTTGTTTTTTTTTTTTTCCCTTGTCTTTGATAATATTTCTTGCTTTTTTTTTTTTTTTTTTTTTTCCTTCTCTTTTCTAAATCTCCTTTCCGTCATTTACTCTTCTTGCATTAATTAACCGCCCCTCGCTCCGTCTCAATAGGTTCTTTCTTCCTCGTCCATCATCGATCCATGGTTGATCTTGATTCACTAATCCATTAGATACCTTGACTCTGTCTGCCTACATCCAGACGCTAGAGACCATCTGAGCCCAGAGTCCTGCATCGTTGCGTCGTGACTGCTCTTGTGTGGTTCCTCCAGAGGCTTGGGTCATCCGCGGGGAGGCAGCCGCAGCGCTTCAGGTCTGTTGTTACCTTTTGCCTCCCAAATGCTAAGCTGACCACCTTCTGATTCTGTCGTTGGGTGCTCAGCTGAGTTCGAAGTGCCGTGTATCACTCAATCTTACCTTTCCTTGCTGTGTGCCGTGTGTGTGTGTGACGATTCTATGTGTTTCTTCCTCGTCAAAAGACCTCTTGCGCCCTTCGATAACCTTGTCCCTTCATCTATGCAGTATTTTTGCAGCCGCTGCGCTCAGCCTTGTCCTCCTTCCTACATGTTGGCTTTGATCTGTGATATAGCCACCATATATTCTATCCACATACCTCACAACGACTGATTCCGGTTCTGTCAACATTGCGTTTTCCTTCTTTTCCCTCCTCGTCAACATCCTCCTTCTGTTTCTCCTTTTTCTTTTCTTTTCTTTTCTTTTTTTTTTTTTTTTCTCACAAACCCGATTGGACCTCCTCGACCTGATGTTTCTCAACGGGCAGGGTGGACAGCGACCTCCGATGGTGGCCTCCCCGCCACTTAACATTCGCGGATCTATTTCGACAGATTTCAGTGGCCTAAGCCGCTCAAGAAATAACTCTGATGCTATGGATATCTATACAATCACAGACCGAAGTCCGGCTGCAGAGAGAGACCCGGCCGCTGGTCGTTGGCACGCCAATGGATCCCCAAGCATTAACTCTACCAGTAGCAAGTATATCACTCTTTCCCTTGTCCTCTGATATTCTTGATTTTCCCTCCTTTGACTGCCGTCAAGCTGTTAATGTTGCAACTTTGTTACCATTGGGTGACTAATATACAACCTTGCTTTTCCTCTCTTCTCCCTTTAGGAATCCTGACAGATACCCTTGCTATCAGGAGAACGGACGAACGTATCATGGATACCGCAAAGGAATCTACATGTTGCCGTGTGACGAGCAGGAGCAGGATCGTCTCGACATCTTTCACAAGCTTTTCACCGTGGCTAGAGTCTCGGACGGACTGATCTATGCCCCGCATCCCACCAACGGCCGGTTTCTCGATTTGGGCTGTGGGACAGGGATTTGGGCGATCGATGTGGCCAACAAGTATCCGGACGCTTTCGTCGTTGGGGTAGATTTGGCCCCCATACAGCCTCCCAATCACCCGAAAAATTGCGACTTTTATGCACCATTCGACTTTGAAAGCCTTTGGGCTCTTGGGGAGGACTCGTGGGATTTGATTCACATGCAGATGGGCTCTGGCAGCGTCGCAAGCTGGCCCAATCTCTATCGGAGGATTTACTCCCATCTTCGTCCCGGTGCCTGGTTTGAGCAGGTGGAAATCGATTTCGAACCCCGTTGCGATGATCGCTCCTTGGAAGGCTTGGCGATTCGGCAATGGTACCAGTTATTGAAACAAGCCACGGAGGAAACCATGCGGCCGGTCGCCCACAGTTCGCGTGAAACGATCCGAAACCTGCAGGAGGCTGGATTTACTGAAATAGACCATCAAATGGTTGGACTCCCTCTCAACCCTTGGCATCAGGACGAGCATGAAAGAAGAGTGGCTCGTTGGTATAACCTAGCCATCTCCGAGAGTATTGAGACGATGAGCCTGGCCCCTTTCAGCCGGGTGTTCGGTTGGCCCATGGAACGAATCAAGCAAATATCAGCCGACGTCAAGTCGGAGGCTTTCAATAAAGAGATCCATACTTACAACATACTACATATATACCAGGCTCGAAAGCCCCTGGCCAATTGACCGAGATCAAGCTTTCGTCCTTTCATCCTCTCAGATCGTGGCGGCGAAACTGCACCATGAATGTGGTTCTTCGCGCTCGGATTGAACCACCCATCGTTTTAAAAAAAAAAACCGATACAAGCGATCTTCCTCCTTCTACTCGCTTTTTTCTTGTTGCAAAACTGTACCGAACGTCTCAGACACCCGTGCGATCCATGCGGCACACGCCCGGCGAACCCACAAGCGTTAGAATCTCGGTCACGAAATCCCACGATCGGCCATCCTTCCCCGCTCGATACCAGATTCATGCGCACGCGGAAACCCCTAGAAGCTCGCATGAAATTTCTGGAGCGAAGGTTTACCCCGTTTCCCGTCCGTGAGAAAGCCTGATTGTTGGCTTTCGAGGACTTTCTATACGGTCAAGAAATATATACATCGCAGTTCGTTGCCGCCACATTCACAACCCATGCCGCGGGAGTCATGATCGGAATTGGCTCGAGTATATCGTGACACCAGAGACATGGAATTTGTCTTACGAGGACTCTTGTGCTGGTTGGGCAGAAGAAGATAGGAGCGAATTGGATCTCGCGGGGAGGCATTGACAAAACCCTTCTCTTTTGGCTGGATGGGTCGCGATAGTTGCACTCCACTTCATAGCATGTCCCTGGCGTTCTGTAGGGAAGGACATTGCCGTTTATGGTGGCTTTATACCAGATCACCTTGCCTTATTGTCTGGACGGCATTACATCCCTCTTGCTATTGCTTTTCCCCGTCTTTGGTCTTTTTGAAGATAAAATTCTTGGAAGAAAATACTGACTATAATGATGTTGATGACACGGCACAGGCAACTGCCTTGATACCAAACAGGACACCCAGCCAATACATTGGATTTGATCTCAAATCATGCCCTAAACTTGTGGTCAGAACCCTTCGCAAATCCACCCTTTTGGAAGATCTGGGGAATACCCCAATTCTTTAGTTCCTGTCATAATATGTGGGCTATGAACCACCGTAAAATGCTTTCATCAAACTCTGCAGATCCCCCAAAAGTTGCTGCAAATGACCGTGAATGTTTATTATAATACAGAGGAGATCAGCTTATTTCCGTCGGCCCCTTTGACCTCGACCAGTACCGGGCTTGCTACTTTCTTTGTCTCCGTCTCCATTGGGATTCATCCACTCCCGACCTGCACCGGGACTCCGGCGACGCATCGTCCCCGGCCCCACGGCAACTATGTCCTCCTCACTTTCGCTGTCAGAGATGTCCAGGAGAACCGGCATGCGGAAAGCTTCCGCCTCACCGTCCGCGCCACTCTTTATCGGTTCGATAGTGAGGACATCGGGGACTTCGTCTTCCTGATCGAGACGCCGTTGGTGGATTTCCTCCGCCGGGTGGATGTCGAATTCATCCTCGCGTTCCATGTACTCGACGTTTTCTTCGACTTCGCCGAAATCGGGCGCCAGGGCGGACCACTTCTGTGGCGTGACGATGGACCACGTATATATGCAGCCGGATTCTAGGCCACAGGCGACTACCATGGGGCGCGACGGGTGCCATTCGACAACGCCGAGCTCTTCACGGGGACCCTCGAGGATCTTGACGAGGGAGCCGTGGCTTCGCTCCCAGACGTAGATGTCCGGATTCATAAAGGTGGAGGCGGTGACGAACTCGCCGGTAGAGGAGAAGGTGACGTGGTTCCAGCTTAGTCGGTTGACCACGTCCTGAAATTTATGTTCCACTTGTAGTTTGATGTTCGCGGGCTCGAGGTCGATCCCTAGTTGCGACAGGTCTGGCATGATGATGGTGCGGATTACGCGATCGGAACTGTTGATGAGCAAGTCCCGGCCGTTGCTTGCCAAACGGAGGAGAATGACCACACCGTTACAGAGCCGGGTCGAGTGGATGGTCGTGCATGTCTGCGTCTCGATGATGTTGATCCAGCCCTTGGATGTGCCTGCAATGATGTGATTTCCAAATGCCGAGAAGATTGTGACGCACGTCGAGTGCTTTGCATCTTGCGCGGCTTGTTTGGCGGCCACGGCTGGGTCGACTTCTTCCGAGGCGGATGGGGGAGGACGAAATGGAGCGGAGGGGAGTATTCGCTTGATTGGTTTGGGGGAGGAAATATCCACGAGGACTGGTTGGTCTTCGAAGAGCGAAGCGACGAATAGTAAACTGCGACCATCGGACTGGCTTTAGACAGGACTCTAACCCCTGCAGGAGCAAGGGACACTCACTGGTTAAAAGGATGTAATTCTGCAATGTACACAGGCGCCTCAAATCGGACAGTGCGAACGCGGGAACCATCTTTCATGTCCCATAAAATGCATTTCCAGTCCTGGGAGGAGCTGAGGAGGTATCGTCCATCTCTAGACCAGCTATTCCTTCTTATCAGCATGGCATTCTCTTAGTCGACTCCGCGGGGGACTAATTCCCACCTGAGAGATTGGATCTGTCTGGTATGACCCCGGAGTTTCCGCGCAACTCCATTTGTCTCTATATCAAAAATAACCACAGTACCGTCCACCTAGAACACAAGGTGTCAATGAGGATTCGAGGTCGAGGGGTCTAAAGGAAGAGGTATGTACGCACTCGTCCTGAAGCAAGGTAATCTCCTTTGCGGTTGAAGCGCAAACATGTCGCGTGCCCGCTTCCTGTCGCTCGTTAGCCAGGGCGCATTGAGAAAGTGAAATGAGCGCCAACGGACTCAGTTTTTCCGTCAAGGTGTCGGGATAGTCCTGGGCGAGGACAAAAGGATCAACAAGCGATAAATTCATTGTGTTTTACCAGCGGGGTTTCAGGTGAGAATAGAATGACTGCAGTGAAGGGGAGAAAATTTCCCAGCCTGAAGGGAGGCCAGGAGGGATGATTGTGAAGGATTCATCCAGCACCCTTGGTGGCTAGTAATCCGCGAGCACAGTCAGTAAGTAGCGATAAGAAGTGAATGAATCTTTTGGTTGGATGGTTATATGAGAGGGCCGTCGCTGGGCGGTCAGTTGCCAATTAAAAATAATCTTCAGAGACCCATAAGATCTATCCAGTGCATAACATTATTGGATGATATAATCGAACTCTTTGATTTTTCTGCTACCTGCCAAGTTTCTTTGATTTAGCGCTGCTGACTTTTAGCGGGCACCGCGCTAGTGGTCTGGCTGCGGCTCAAGAAAACTCGTGCCCCATCCGAACTGAAGTGACATCCAACCATCTCCCTTTCATCATCTCGACACGCTGCTTGCCCATCCCTCAACCCTCCAGATCATCGCGTTTCGCATCGCGACATCTACCTGTCTCTCATCGGGCTATTGGCCTCGCCGTACTCGATCGAGATATCCTTCTTCCCGCCCTTTTACCCCCGAGTTTCGCGGATTCGGGGACACCAGGTCGCAGGCGCCCTCGTGGCAAGGGCTGCCAAAGGCCTCAGCCGGCCAGCTGCTCGCAAACTTTTTCATCGTCGCTTGAGCACGCTTGATTATTAACGCTCTAGTATTGCTTGATTTTACTTTGTGCGACTAGGAACCTTCGTGTCGTTGATCGCTAAACCGCTTCGTTTCCTCGAGTATCACATCCTGAACCGACGACCGCCACCATGTCGAACGTTTACTTTCCCTACTCCAAGGCGCCTTTGCGCACTATCAAGGAGATCCAATTTGGACTCTTCTCTCCAGAGGAGATCAAAAGGATGAGCGTGGTGCATGTTGAGTATCCAGAGACGATGGTTCGTACAACTTGGCTTCTGTTGACTCGGGCTTGTGGTGTGGGATGGCTGACAAGGCGAAATGATAAACAGGACGAACAACGGATGCGGCCGCGGACAAAGGGTTTGAACGATCCTCGCTTGGGTACGATCGACCGGCAATGGAACTGTGAGACCTGCGAAGAAGGTCAAAAGGAGTGTCCTGGGCACTTCGGACACATCGAGCTGGCGACTCCAGTCTTTCACATCGGTACGTTGGCTGTCTTCGAATCTGTTGCACAGGCTGAGAAGCTAACGCTATACATCTAGGTTTCTTGACCAAAGTCAAGAAACTTCTTGAGACTGTCTGCCACAACTGTGGCAAGATCAAAGCCGATACGGTTAGTCATCCCTAATTGGGATGGCAAATCCTACATGGCATGATATGCTGACATAGAACCAGTCCGACAGCAAATTCTTAGAAGCCCTACGCATGAGAGATCCCAAGCGACGTTTCGACCATATCTGGAGACTCTCCAAGGATGTGTTCATCTGTGAAGCAGACCCCCCGCCAGACGAGGACGAGCCATTTTCGAAAGAGAGCTCCAAGCCTATCCGGAGGCATGGTGGTTGCGGTAACGCCCAGCCTACCATTCGTAAAGAGGGTATCACTTTGGTTGGAACATGGAAGCCCAACAAGAGCATGATGGATGAGGACGAAATGCAGCAGCCGGAAAAGAAGGTCATTACTCCTCAGATGGCCCTGAATGTCTTCCGCAACATTTCTCACGAAGATGTTCGCATCATGGGCTTGAGTAACGACTATGCTCGTCCTGAATGGATGATCATCACCGTTCTGCCTGTCCCTCCTCCTCCTGTCCGTCCCAGTGTTCTTGTCGGTGGCAGCACCAGCGGCCAGCGCGGTGAGGATGATCTGACTTACAAGTTGGCTGAGATTATCCGAGCGAATCAGAACGTCCAGCGATGCGAACAGGAAGGCGCTCCTGAGCACGTCGTACGCGAGTTCGAGTCGCTTTTGCAGTACCATGTCGCCACCTACATGGACAACGATATTGCCGGTCAGCCGAAGGCCATGCAAAAGTCGAACCGACCGGTCAAGGCCATCCGAAGCCGTCTGAAGGGTAAGGAGGGTCGTCTGAGACAGAATTTGATGGGCAAGCGTGTCGATTTCTCGGCTCGTACTGTCATTACTGGTGATCCGAACCTGTCACTTGACGAGGTCGGTGTACCAAGGAGTATTGCTCGAACTCTGACCTACCCCGAAGTCGTCACTCCGTACAACATCGAGAAGCTGCAGCAGCTTGTCGCCAACGGCCCCAACGAACACCCCGGAGCAAGGTATATCGTTCGAGACAATGGGGAGCGTATCGACTTGCGCCATGCCCGAAGAGCTGGAGGTCAACAACTGCTGTATGGCTGGAAAGTCGAGCGGCATCTTATGGATGGCGATGTCATTCTGTTCAATCGTCAACCCTCCCTTCACAAGGAGTCTATGATGGGTCACCGTGTCCGTGTGATGCCATACTCGACGTTCCGACTGAACCTGTCTGTCACCACTCCTTACAACGCCGATTTCGATGGCGACGAGATGAACTTGCACGTTCCTCAGAGTGAGGAGTCTCGCGCGGAGTTGAAGCAGCTCGCTTTGGTTCCTATGAATATTGTGTCTCCCCAGCGTAACGGTCCCCTTATGGGTATTGTGCAAGATACTCTCTGCGGTATTTACAAGATTTGCCGACGCGATGTCTTCCTGACCAAAGAACAGGTCATGAACATCATGTTGTGGGTTCCAGACTGGGATGGAGTTATCCCTCCACCAGCCATCCTGAAGCCTAGACCTAGATGGACTGGAAAGCAGATGATAAGCATGGCTCTCCCATCTGGTCTGAATCTGTTGCGCGTGGAGAAAGATAACTCTGCTCTGGCAGAGAAGTTCTCGCCTTTGACAGACGGTGGTTTGCTTATCCATGGCGGACAGTTGATGTATGGAATGTTCTCCAAGAAGACTGTTGGTGCTAGCGGTGGTGGTGTCATTCACACAATCTTCAATGAGTACGGACCGGATACTGCAGTGGCTTTCTTCAATGGTGCACAAACCATTGTCAACTACTGGCTGCTGCACAATGGTTTCAGTATAGGTATTGGTGACACCATTCCGGACGCTATCACTATTCAACGAATCGAGAATTGTGTGCGCGAGAGAAAGAAGGAAGTTGAGGCTATCACAGCAAGCGCCACCGAGAATACCTTGGAGCCCTTGCCTGGTATGAACGTTCGAGAGACCTTTGAGAGCAAGGTTTCGCGTGCGCTCAACAATGCCCGTGACGAAGCTGGTAGCGAGACTGAAAAGAGTTTGAAGGATCTCAACAACGCCATTCAGATGGCCCGGTCTGGATCTAAGGGTTCGACGATCAATATCTCTCAGATGACTGCTGTTGTGGGCCAGCAGTCCGTCGAAGGCAAGCGTATTCCATTTGGATTCAAATATCGTACTCTTCCCCATTTCACCAAGGATGACTACTCTCCGGAATCTCGCGGATTTGTGGAAAACTCTTATCTGCGTGGTCTAACCCCAACTGAATTCTTCTTCCATGCCATGGCTGGTCGAGAAGGTCTGATTGATACTGCTGTCAAGACTGCTGAGACTGGTTATATTCAGCGAAAGCTGGTCAAGGCTTTGGAAGAGGTCATGGTGAAGTATGATGGCACTGTCAGAAACTCTCTGGGTGATGTGATACAATTTATCTACGGAGAAGACGGTCTCGATGGTGCTCACATCGAAAACCAGCGGGTCGACATCATCAGATGCTCTGATGAGAAGTTCAGAGAACGATTCCGTGTCGATCTCATGGATCCTGAGAGGAGCCTGGGACCTGAAGTCTTGGAACAAGCCAATGAAATCGCCGGCGATGTCGAAGTCCAGAGATATCTAGACGAGGAATGGGAGCAATTGCTCAAAGACCGGGCATTCCTGCGCACTGTCGCAAAAGAAGATGATGAGATGATGCAGCTTCCTATCAACGTGCAGAGAATTCTTGAAACTGCCAGGAGCACATTCCGGATACGTGAAGGGGCCATCAGCGATTTGCATCCTGCTGAAGTCATCCCTCAAGTCCGCTCTCTGCTCGATCGTTTGTTAGTTGTGCGCGGCGACGATCCGATCTCGCGCGAGGCGCAGGAGAACGCTACACTGCTGTTCAAGGCACAGCTTCGCAGTCGCCTTGCATTCCGCAGGCTTGTCACTGAGTACTCGATGAACAAGCTCGCCTTCCAGCATGTCATTGGTGCTATCGAGAGCAGATTTGCTAAGGCTGGTGCTAACCCTGGTGAAATGGTTGGTGTGCTTGCCGCTCAGTCTATTGGTGAGCCCGCTACACAGATGACCTTGAACACTTTCCACTTTGCTGGTGTCTCGTCGAAAAACGTCACCCTTGGTGTTCCTCGTCTCAAGGAAATTCTCAACGTTGCTACCAACATCAAGACGCCATCTATGACCGTTTACCAGCTGCCCCACAAATGTCACGATAAGGAGTCTGCTAAACAGTTGCGAAGCGTTGTTGAGCATACCAGCCTGAGATCCGTTACAGAAGCCACTGAGATCTACTACGACCCGGACATCCAGACCACGGTCATTGAGAATGATAGGGATATGGTCGAGTCCTACTTCATCATTCCGGAGGATGTCACAGACGCCTCTTCTCGACAGTCCAAGTGGTTGCTTCGTATTATTCTCAGTCGGCCCAAGCTCCTTGATAAGGGTCTTACAGTGCAAGATGTTGCTGCCAGGATTAAGCAGGCTTACCCCAAGGATATCGCGGTTATTTTCAGTGATAACAACGCCGATGAGCAGGTTATCCGTATCCGTCAAATCCAGGATTACAAGGAAGACGAGGATGACGAAGACATTGAATACGATGTCACTCTCAAGAAATTGGAGCAGCATCTTCTGGATACTCTCACTCTCCGTGGTGTCCAAGGAGTCGAACGGGCTTTCATTAACGAGAAGAGCAAAGTTCGTGTTCTTGAGGATGGCAGCCTGTTTGCAAGCAAGACCGATCCGCTCTGCAAGGAATGGGTTCTTGAAACCAGTGGTTCTTCCCTTGGTGAGGTCCTGGCTGTTCCTGGAGTCGACGCTACTCGCACGTACTCGAACCAGTTTATTGAGGTCTTTGAGGTCTTTGGTATTGAAGCTGCCCGTACTGCTGTGCTTCGGGAATTGACGCAAGTGCTTGCCTTCGACGGTTCCTATGTCAACCACCGGCATCTGGCGCTCCTGGTCGACGTCATGACGGTGCGAGGCTATCTGACACCGGTCACTCGCCACGGTATCAATCGTGCTGACAACGGTGCCCTCATGCGGTGTTCGTTCGAAGAGACGGTGGAGATTCTGCTGGAAGCTGCAGCATTCGGAGAACTCGACGACTGCCGCGGTGTGTCAGAGAATCTGATCCTGGGACAGATGGCACCGGCCGGTACAGGAGAGTTTGACCTCTATCTTGACCAGAACCTCCTCAATACTGTTGTGTCGAACAATGCACGATTCGGTGTTATGGGAGCCATTGGGGCCAAGGATGCAATTATTTCCGATGGAGCTGCCACACAGTACGATACTGGTTCGCCCATGCAGGAGAGCGCGTACATCGGTACACCCGACCCAGAGTCTGCATTCTCGCCTATTCGCCAGGCGGGTGCCGAGTCTCCTGGCGGCTTCACAGAGTACCAACCTACGGGTGGCTTTGGAGGTGGTTTCAGCCCCGCTGCTACCAGCCCCGCGGGCTATTCACCCAGCAGCCCGTTCAGCGCCAATCCAACGTCTCCTGGGTACTCTCCAACGTCAAGCTATTCACCTACGTCTCCTGGCATGGGCATTACCAGCCCTCGTTTCATGACGTCCCCTGGCTTCTCTCCTGCCAGCCCATCGTTCGCTCCGACCTCGCCCGCCTATTCACCGACGTCGCCGGCATATGGACAGGCATCCCCGACGTCTCCGTCCTACTCTCCCACATCGCCAGGGTTCTCACCAACATCGCCCAACTACAGCCCTACGTCACCCAGCTTCAGCCCGGCTTCTCCTGCGTTCAGTCCCACGTCGCCTAGCTACAGCCCGACCAGTCCTGCTATTGGTGGCGCCGGTCGACACCTATCACCTACTTCACCTACGTCTCCTAAGTACACGCCTACTTCTCCTGGCTGGTCTCCTACGAGCCCGCAGACGTACTCACCTACGTCGCCTAACTTTGCTGGATCGCCGACGTCTCCGGGAGGCCCCACGTCCCCTGGGTACAGTCCTACGTCCCCGGCCTTCAGCCCTTCGTACGTATCCTCGTCCTTAACTTGATTCATACCTGTGCATCTGACTAACATTCTTCACAGGTCTCCACGCCAGTGAGATTAGCAAGTGCTTCAGGTACTTCTTTATGGCTTCCATTCTACTTCTGTACCATCATCCAATTCTATCGAACAATCCATAAAAAAGAACACATTTTGCATCTGATGTCGCGGACTTGGTTGGTTATTTCATCCTCAATATGGGCGCCAGCAGCCTCTCTCGAATGCATGCCTTTTTTTTTCTTCCTTACGTTTCAGCCTGAATGTTTTTCTTCCTCTTCAATAATTCGAGCCACCCTGCTGAAATTGTGATACATTCTTCTGGGCTGGCGATGCATGTTGTTCTCATTCTTTGCCCTTCCATTTCCCTTCGGAGCTTGAAATACCACGATGGCTTTAGAACTGAATGGTCTGTGGATCATCGCTTCGAGTTGGCGAATGCTTTGGTCCCCTCGAAGACGTCGTTAATGATTGTATTACTGCCGCTGCTTGTTCTTTTCATGTACACAGCCTAGCCTAAAACGGATTAAAGAAGGAATGGATAAATAAAGGATTTTTCATAAAGGAAGACGTTATTGAGCAATGTAGGAATTTCATCGCAGGGCATGATTATCTTGACAAGATGACATACGTATATTGCAGGCGTGACATATGTCATATGTGATGATATGTCCATCGGCAAAATGAAGCTCCGCAACGCCAGGTGGCCCGTTCCCGCGTGAGCTCATAATAAGACGGGCCAGCTTCCCCGGAGTCATCGAGACCACATTTCCTACTGTTGGCGAGGTGGATCGATTTCCAGTCAATTGTGAGAAGAGGAATCGCAATGTGCCTCTTATTGTTCCCAAATACTACCAAGTTTTGCCAGGCAACATGAAGAACTTATGGCTATGGCGTTTCCTGCCTCTGGCGCTCCGTAAGTATCCCACTCCATCAGCGGTGGTGGCACCGAGGTTCTTATACTGACGATCAGCGATTAATTTTCAGTGCTGCTGCAGGCGCTTGTGGTTGAATCGAAAGTTCAGTCAGAGAATAGTCATACATCAATAGATGTGATTTCCGAAGCATATCAGCATGGAAGCCAATTTGCGGGCGAGGCTGAGGAGTCTCACATGTGGCCCGGACATGGTAAGAAGCTATTGATGCCGATCTGTGGACATGATCGAAGGGCGACTGACATGATTTGCATCATAGAACGTGTCGAAAAAGCCCTCAGAATCCTCCATGGAATAAAGATTTCCGCCGTCCGATCTGAGAAGCCATCTGGCCTCGTCGGATACGCCCTGCACTACGCCCAACAGGTATTCCGCATCCTATTCATGAATGTACCTCAATCGGAGACAACTGAGAAGCGAAGAGTCGATCCGAATGTCGTCAGAGCCGTGAAAGAACTCAAGCTGGCTGCCGAGGAGGATGAGAATCCCGATGCGATGTTCCTCTTAGCGGAAATGAACTTCTATGGCAACTTTACACATCCGCGCGATTTCAAACGCGCTTTCCAGTGGTATCAGAGCCTTGCTTCCTTGACTGGAAACAGTACAGCGCAATATATGCTCGGTTTCATGTACGCCACCGGCATCGGGGACGGGGTGGAACGCGACCAGGCGAAGGCATTGTTGTATCATACGTTTGCTGCGGAAGGAGGGAACACGAGGTCGGAGATGACGCTGGCGTATCGCAACCATGCTGGTATCGGGACTCCCAGAGACTGTGATCAAGCGACGTATTACTACAAGAAAGTGGCGGACAAGGCGATCCAGTGGTTTCGATCTGGGCCGCCCGGTGGCCACAGCATGGCTCGTGAAGCATATCGGTGGGCGGACGAGGAGGGCGGTGTTTACGGCGAGGGTGCCAGTGTCTCAAGCTCAGGGCCTAACGCACAGCGTGATGGGGTCCAGTCTGGTACCGACGCTAGCTTGGAGGATGTTCTAGAGTACCTGGACCTGATGTCTCGTAAGGGGGAACTCAAGGCCACGTTTAGCTTGGGGAAGCTACACTACGACGGGGCACGAGGCTTGCCTCGGAATTTCCGAAAGGCAATGAAGTACTTCAAGCAGGTAACGAGACGTTACTGGAACAAGGACGGGTCAGTCAATCCCAATCATCCCATGGGGATTGATAAACTTGCTTCGAAAGCAGCCGGCCACGTTGGATTGATGTATCTTCGCGGCGAAGGCGTCGAGCAGAATTTCAACAACGCTCTTACCTGGTTTAAGCGGGGACTGGTCAACGGCGACTCGCTCTGTCAGCACGAGATCGGACTCATGTACCTTCACGGGTACGGCGTGCCCCAGGACGCCTTCAGGGCCGCATCGTATTTCAAATCAGCTGCCGATCAGGACTATCCAGCCTCGGAGACCAGACTTGGAGCTCTATTCCTGGATCAGGGAGATGTCGCCACGGCGACACGGTATTTCGAGCTGGCTGCTCGTTGGGGATCCATGGAAGCCTTCTATTACCTGGCGGAATTGTCGAACAATGGCATCGGCCGGCAACGGCACTGTGGCATGGCCGCATCGTATTATAAGATGGTCGCAGAGCGTGCCGAAGCGATCCACTCGTCGTTTGCCGAATCAAACACCGCGTATGAGAATGGCGATAAAGAAGCAGCTTTGATCCCAGCCATGATGGCTGCAGAGCAGGGCTACGAAAGTGCTCAGTCAAATGTAGCATTCCTGCTCGATGAGCAGCGCTCATTGTTGCCGCTCGACTCTATTCTACCTGGGGCTAAGAAGACTCGTCCTTCTCTGCTTCGAAATGCTGCTCTAGCGCTGATCTACTGGACACGTTCGGCCAAACAGGCCAATATCGACTCGCTCATCAAGATGGGTGACTATTATCTCAGCGGAAGGGGCATCGGAGCAGATCCTGAAAAAGCTTCTACCTGCTATCATACCGCCGCTGAAGCCCATTATAGTGCGCAGGCCTACTGGAACCTCGGCTGGATGCACGAGAATGGAGTTGCCGTGGAGCAAGACTTCCACATGGCCAAAAGATACTACGACTTGGCGCTCGAAGCAAATGCAGAAGCTTATCTGCCTGTGAAATTAAGTCTGATAAAGCTGCGGATACGCAGTTATTGGAACAAGATCACGAATGGAAAGGTCAACTCCATTCGAGAGGAAGAAGGTAAGGATATCTAAGATGATTTAACAGTTTATACCCGTTTACATGCTGATCGACATCGCAGAACAAAAGCCTCGCCGAACATTCAAAGAGTGGATTGCAGCATTTATTGAGAACGACGAAGAGGAGGAGGCCAGTTATCTCTCACAGTTGAAAGATGAAGATGAAATGCTTTCTTCGAATGCAGACCCACGTCGTCTTGATGAACACCGCCACGACGATGGTTACTATGATGACCTCGAACTCGACATTGATGAGGGCGTTCTGGAAGGCCTCATTATTGTCACGTTGGCGGCCACGTTGCTTGTACTTGTATACTTGAGGCAGCAGCGAAACAGGCAGAGGCCGAACGAGGATCCAGGTGCCAACCCAGCGGCACTGAACAATCAAAATGACCGGGGGCTTTTTCCCCAGCCTGGAGATCCGGAGTTTGCTCAGTGGGTTGCCGGTGGTGTTGGACATTAATAAAGGGAAGCATATGCATGAGTTCATCCAATTGTACAGTCTTCTAAGCACCAGTTTCATGCAGAGTCCTCGTAGATTTCAATAACCCATCAATACCATGAAGATATCAGTTATCACGTTATCTTATCGGCTAGCAGCTCTTATCGATAAGCACCTTTTTGATCAATTTCTCAAGACGACACAAGAGTGCATTCTGCCATTGATCCCAAGCCAAAGTGAATCTCTTTTGAATCGACAAGCCGTATATGAGGATGTGATACGACACAGAAGTCTAATGCCAAAGCTTGAAAATGGCCTCTGTCACTCTGAACGGAAAACGACGTCGCATCGAAGATGCCGCTTCTTCACTCTCGAAGCCGTTCAAGTCACCTCTCCGCAAGCCAGTGCAGGGCATCGTGGACAAGGAAAAGGCATCAAGCGATTCTTTCATCAAGACCGAAGCTGAAGGACAACTTGTAGATGGAAAAAATGCACAGGAACATCTTACACCGTCGACTCCCATCTCTTCTAAACCAACTCGTCTCGCAAGCTCATCACCCGCTTCGCCATTTCCAAGTTTGCAAAATCAAAAGCGGAAACCTACTACAAATCAGATAACTCCATCGAAGAAGAGCATATTAGCGGATCCTGTCATCTCGGAGCTTCAAAAGGAACAAAGAGCTCTACAATGCAGACTGTCTGCTCTCCGCTCTGAACTCGATACCGTGCAGCAAGCCCTGCGAATTGAATCATCGACGAAAGATGCCGAGCTCGAGGCTCTGATCCTCAAATGGAAGACTGTAAGTCAGGAAGCTGCTGAAGAGGTTTTCGAAGGTGCTCGAGAGCGGGTCTCTCGGATGGGGGGTATGAAGGCTTGGAGAGAGCGGATGCAGAGTGACAGCGCCAGGTGGGAACAGGAGGAAATGAATTCGTGGTATGGCAATGCCGAAGCGGAAGGGTTTGAAGCGGATGAAGGGGAACTGGAGCAGCGGAAAGCTGAGCTCTTTGATGAAGTTGAGATGCCCCGAAAGGAACAGGAGGTGGGTGCTGGGAAGGAGACACCTGAAGATGAGGTATGTTTGGATGAGTTGTCGCTTTGACTGGACGAGGAGGATGCTAATGCGGAATCGAACAATTTGCACAGGAATTTACGATGGACATTATGCTGAAGACGCTGAATATCGACATGAAGGTAATCGGATATGATAAGTCGACTCAACGCTGGATGAAATGATGACTCTGATGACTTTTATATGGCGGCATCGTTTGGAGATCTGTATACTCAGCCTGTGTTCTGTATGAGTATGAACTCCTGAGACTCATCATCTCCAGCAATTTGTTCAATGCTAGACAGGGACCGGCCTCATACCGGGTTCGCATCATCCAAGTGGTCTACATACATTATTTCGAGTCAGAGAGCCTCCTCTCTCGTTGCATGCTTTCGCTTCGTATCTTTTCCAAGATTATCCATAGATTTTAATATACAGTCGATTGACTCGATTCTCGTCTCCACTAGTCCCGCTGAATCCAGTTCCCCGCTCCAGCCGATATTCAAGTGGGACTTGTTCCGCTTCTTTATCTTCCATCTCCCTATGTTCCCACCAACAATTGTTTTGGGCTTGCTGGAAGATTAACATCGGCCTATAGAATAGCAAGGCCGTTGTTTCGACCTATGAGTGCAACGTCTAAACGCCAAAGACCTCTAGCCTGCGCACGATGCTTCCGCTTGAAGCGAAAATGTGACCATGCGAGGCCCACTTGCGGAGAGTGTACGCGCCGAGGCGCAGAATGCCTCCCCGTTGGATCCTGCAGGGACGGGGATGACATAACGATTCCAGTCAAGTATCTGAAGTATCTGGAGTCAAGAGTCAATGAGCTTGAAAGTGCAATGAGGACGAAGTCGACACAGATGCGAGATGCAGGTGTCCAAACGAATTCAATTGATAATTCATGCGAGGTGGATTCTTTGCCATCGGAATATCTCCAAGAGACAGTGACGACATGTATTGCGGGAACATCGACAATAAAAAGCGCTTTGTCGGCATCGGGTGAGATTTCGACGGATCGGTTTACTCTCCATGTCACAAGCCCTCAAATCGCCATTGCGCAGTCGACCGATTCTCAGCCTATGGCCTCAAGGCTAGAAGGCCCTCTCATATCGAGACTAGCTTACGAAGCCTATCCAGATCAAACGGAAATTCAAGGTTTCTCCCAGCCCGATATTGGTGCTCTGCCTGCCCTTGCCTCTGTTGTTGGCTGCCCTGGCTGGCTCGAGGAAGTCTATGCTGATCTCTATTTCTCGATCACACATTGGGTCTGGCCCTTTCTGGACCAGAATTCCTGGAAGAGCTGGCAACACGAATGGAGCCTCGATAAGAACAGGAATCAATGGAAGGGATTCTTCGTCCACATGGTTTACGCCGTGGGAGCCTTGTCATGCAACCATTTCCAATTCAACGAGGGCCACTTCGAGCGCGCAGCAGAGCTCAATACCATCGCATTGTCTTACTATCCCTATGTGATGGAGCATTCGTCAACCATACTCCAGATACAAGCCTCGGTGCTTATGATACTGTATGCGCTTCATTGTCCATCAGCGGAGGAAATATCGACGACAGTTTCCTCCATAATTCCTTTTTGCACTGCGACGATAGCGGAAATCCGCAGACATACGTTTGTGGATAAAAGCGGTAACGATTTGGGAGTGTCAACATGTACGGGTGAATTCTTCACCGAGTCTCTTTTCATTACTTGCTACATGTTGAACGAGATAATCGTGTCTGGATGGGATAGACCAGTCTCTGCAGCTTACAAGGCGATTGATGACGATGTAGGAGTCTTCAATCGCGTTCCTGATTCTTCAGTCATGTTCTGACTTTTCTGAACAGATGCTCACAATCAGCAACGGTGTCCCGTCGTCTTCGACCTCAAACACTGCGCTGAGCCACCTCTTCCGGCTGCGTAAGATCCAGGCCAACATCCGACGTTACCTGGAAGACGAATCTGAACAGACCAAATCCGGTGAGGTGCCGCGAGATGATTTATTGAAAAAAGCATTGGACACCTGGAGGAAGGACATACCCCGATATGGACTGGAGGGAGGCCCCTGTACCTACCTTCATCCTCTCTGGATGGCAAATCTCTACGATTATAGCATTATCATCCTAATGCAAGAAAAGAGGGATCGTCTCAAGTGCAAGGACATCGAGGACGTTCTCTGCGCGATCGTTGAGGTCTGCCTCAATTTCAGACAACTGCAGGAGGACGGGCAGGTGATGTGCTATACTTGGTCTGCAGTAAGTATTCACCTCTGGCAATGGCCTTCTGAGTAGTAGATACTAACTTGCTGGAATAGCTTGTGTTTCAATTTCGAGCCGGGGTCATGCTTCTTTACCTGTTCTGGGTGACAGTGCGGGAAGAGAGATTCATACGGCAGGCACTGGAGGCGCTGGAAGCTTGCCTGAAAACCATAGCACACTTTGCAGACCGCTGGAAAGATGCAGTACCCTATAAAACGGCACTGTATTTTCTCATTGAGAGGGCCAATTGGATATCAAAGGAGTTTGTACAGCGGCAGGGAATCGGTTGTAGCGTGCAGGAGATGGAAAGATGCTGGGTACAGCTTAAAAAACAATACTTGCACAAGGCAGTTCTGGGAATGATTGAAGACATGATATACAAAGACAGCTTTGGATAATTACGCAGAATGAAGTGCCGACGCGAGATTTTAGATTCGCAGTATTTTCTCTTGTCACTAAGTTCAGAACGATCTAGCTACAGGAGAAGCAACTTGCCGTTCGCAAGACTAGTATCCATATAAGCAACAACGACGACGATTGTCTGTGTGGAAGCTGGGCTTGTCCATCGAGACCACGTGTTGTCACGGGGTGAGGCTGGATATATCGCGGTGAAACTCCATGTCTCTCCTTCCACTTTGATATCAACTGGGGTCCCATTGACAAAGCACGAGAGGCGCTCCAAATTTTCCCCATCAGATATGTACAGAGTGCCTCGAATCTCAAGCCGTACCATTGAATCTGAAAATTCCTTTGACTGCGTCACAACTGCGATCTGGGGTAAGGCAACTGCTTGGCCACGCTCGCCCAGATGATTGCTTGAGACTCTCTTCCTGATGACATCAGAGTCAAGCTCAGGTACAAGAGGCGGCAGTACACGATTCTTGGTCGCCTGCTCAAAAGCAAACGCGTATCGAAGGAGATTGTTATCATCGTATGCCTTGCCTGCAAAGGTCAGGTTTACCGGCATCCCCGTGTCGTCCATCAACCCCATAGGCACTGACACCGTCGGCACTCCCAGATGACGCATGGGCCGATTGCCGTTGGAGTATTTGACACCATTCCTCCAGGCGAAGAGAGAAGAATCGGGGTCTGTATCTGCGTTGGCGCGTCCCACGTCGCCATTCGCGGGAAACACAACTGCGTCTAGATTATGATCATCCATCCATTTCTCCAATGTTTCTTTTCGAGCATTCTCAAGAGCATTCAGAGCTTGTGTTAGACCTGGAATTTGAGAGATGGACTCGTGTTTTGTCTTAGGGTACTCGACCATCTTATGCCAATTGATCCTGTTCGCTGCATCAGGAGTCCCGGGAAGGGAGCCCGGTGCGAGAGGGAATATCGAGTCGGGATCGACGCAGGAAAGAGAGTTCAGCCCGGGTTGTCCGTTCCTGGATAAGAAATCGTCCCAAACATGAGCGACGAGCTGACACCTCTCTACCGCAGGCCAGCCCTCCGGAAGACCATCGACGTTAACCAATTGTCCGGTATGCGCTTTCGCTTCGTATTTTGTGACTAGTGGGAAGTTGACTTCCACTACCGTTGCACCACAGGCTTCTAAAGCACTCTTTGCCGCCTCCCACAGTTTGAGGATGGAGGGTCTGGTGCATACTTTGTCGGGAAGAGGACACGCGCCGCCGATATACATGGAAGGCACCCCGATTCGTTTTCCTCTGAGGGACGATGCGTCTTCTAGCACCGCGAAGTGCTGCGGGCGAATGTTCGCAATTGAGGGAAGGGCTATTACCTTCTGCTCGTTCCAGAGGTCACAATGAGGAGTCCCGTCAGCGACTGCCAGCACATCGAGGACACGAAAGAGATCGGAAAGGGTTCGGGTATGAGGCACGAGAACATCGCAAGTTGGATACAGAGGCCACACTCCCCGAAGAGGTATTAATCCCCTTGACGGGGTGTACGCGATGATGGCGTTATTCGAGGCGGGAGATCTGCCAGATGACACAGTCTCCGTCCCCAAACTGAAGGCGCAGAAATTGGCAGTGGTAGCGGTGGCTGACCCGTTGGAGGATCCTGATGCATAGGCCGCCGTCAGATACTCCAGGTTGTATGGACTTTCCGCGCGGCCATAGGAGCCACGCTGCATCCCCCCATATGCCATAGCAGGCATGTTCGTCCGGCCTAGCAGGACCGCGCCTGCCTCTTTGAGAACTTGAACGCATGCTGCATCTTCAGTAGCAACGAGATTCTCAAAAGCTGGAGATCCGCTGGCGACTGTCATCCCTTTGACCTTGATATTGTCTTTGACCAGATAGGGAATGCCTTCCAGAGCTCTGATTGGTAATCCCGCGGCTCGTCGAGCGTCGGAAGCGGCTGCTTCTTCGAAGACAGATGGATTCAGGATAGGGATAGCACTGAGAGTAAGGCCGGAAGCGTCGTATACACTGATCCGCCGGAGGTATCGGGCTACTAAGTCAACACTTGTAGTCCATCCCGAACTCAGGGCGTGTTGAAGATCCGAGATGCTAGCATCGATGAGGCTGAATGTCTCTGCTGTGCTTCCGCTAGATCTTTGCTATATCTTCTTCGTCAGCAACAAACCTGGCGACCAATTCAATTTCGAAGACTTACAACCCTCATTGCAGGCATTGTCGGCATAGGTTGCTCAAAACTGCTGGTGACACCTTGGTCTGATAGCCCAACAACGAGGCGCATCCAGCGGCTTATATCTTCAATGCCTTACTGGGGTGGGGAAAGGCTACGTTTCATGATCTCTGACCCTCTATTGATCGCATTGAAATGTCACATCCCTTAGTGGAGTTCTCGTAATGATGGTCCACCAGCAGCTCACGCGATACTTCCCCTTGTTTGCGGAGAACCAAGTCAGGATGATGAAGCAAGCGGACATTGTCCGCTCTACCTATCTAACCCTAATTTGCTAGCAAACGCTATGATCGCTGTCACAGTATCCTACAAGTGCGACGCCCTATGACGCCCATCCAATCGGGCCATCTTCGGCCTGCGGGCTCCAGAATCTTAACCACACCAACTGAGGGGACAATCGGACTTTTGTCCGCTGATTGCCTGGACTCGCCATAGAATGAAGCTTGGCAATCGGCATGCACAACAGTTTACGATAACAAAGCATGATATGGGTGCCAAGAGATAGAGTACCTGCGTGTTATCTACCAGCAGCTGATAACAGGATACTCTGCAGTATCTTCTCAGGTCATATTTAAGTCATCTGAACAGACAGGAAGAATTCTATAGGCATGCGTAGATCGGACCCGTCAACTTTCGACATTACGCCGTTTACCTGCACTCCAAGCCGGTTGATCTTGCAACTATGACTGATACTAAGAAAGCCGAGATGGATGTGCGACGCTCCGACAGTGTGGAGAAGAAGGATGACGTTGCACCTGGGGAGATTAGAGACATTGGAGCAGACCTTTATGCGGAGGTCGAGCAATTATCGCCAGAGGAACTGGAGGAAGAAGGGATCCGAGTGCGCAAGATGTTAGATCGCAGGATCTTGCCGATTGTATGTCCCCATCGGATCCACTGTCTATCCTGGTTGCGTATCAGTCACTGATGACTCGCCTGCGCAGCTATACATAACATATGTCATGCAGTTTCTGGGTTAGACACGCTCATTCACTCGGACAATGCCTGAAGGGACCCGCTCATTTGTGATGCATAGACAAGCTTTCGCTCAATTACGCCTCGGCCTATACTCTCATCCCGGATCTCGGTCTAGAAGGCCAGAGATACTCTTGGGTTGCTGCTATTTTCAACTTTGGGTACCTCAGAACTTTCCTCTTACAATAGAGCGGACTTCGCTAACCCTGATAAGGTACCTGTTCTGGGCCATCCCGGCAAATCTCCTGATCCAACGATTGCCCCTAGCGAAGTATATGGGTGGAGTCATCATGATTTGGGCCGGCCTCGTTATTGCGCATATCGGCGCTAAGAATTATGCCGGTATCCTAGTCCTGAGATTCCTGTTGGGCATGGCGGAGGCATGCGTAAGCCCGTGCAGTAAGTTTCAATAAATTGCCATTTATCACCGGGATTCAGAGACTGACTAATGCAGTGATGAACTTCACTTCCATGTTCTACAAGAGGTCTGAACAGCCCCTGCGTATGAGTCTCTGGCTGTCTGGCAACGGCATGGCCACGATGGTCGGAGCGCTCCTCGGTTTCGGACTCGGTCATTCTCATAATACCAAACTTCACAGCTGGCAGCTCATCTTCCTCACGATCGGATTGATGAACTTCGCCACTGGTTGTCTCTTTCTCTGGCTGATGCCGGACTCACCGAGCTCCGCAAAGTTCCTCACTCACCGGCAACGCGTTGTGGCTGTTCAGCGAGTATCAGAGAACATGATCGGGGTCAAAACCAAGCAGATCAAGCCGCGTCAAGCCCTCGAAGCGTTATACGACCCCAAGGTCCTCTTCTGCTTGGGAATTGGAATTGGCTGCGGTGTCATCAACGGCGGCGTATCGAACTTCGCCTCGGCGCTCATCAAGGGCTTCGGCTTCAGCGGCATCTACGCAACCCTTCTCCAGCTCCCCACGGGGGCCATCGAAGCTGTCGTGGTGCCCATCTGCGGCCTGGTTTCGACCTACGTCCGCGACTCGCGCTGCATCGTCCTCGCCGTGGTATGCCTCATCCCGTTCGGCGGCCTCCTCGGCATCCGATTCACCAGCCTTGACCACAGATGGACTCTGGTCGGCTGCACCTGGCTGCAGTACATCATCGGCGCACCTGTCATTGTGTCTTGGAACCTCTTAGCGACAAACGTCGCGGGACATACCAAGCGCTCGATGGCCAATGGCATGTGGTTCACCATGTATGCAGCGGGCAACGTCGCTGGCGCCAACATCTTCTTCGCCCGTGAAGCGCCCCGGTACCACTCCGCTTTGACAGCTCTGCTCATCTGCTATGCTACCATGATTGTCCTGGCACTCGCTTCGTATGTATACATGAAGTGGGAGAATCTGCGGAGAGATCGCAAGGCGTCCCCAGAAGATACTCCCACGCTGCGCGAGGAGGCCGCCATTCTTGATGGGTTCAAGGACTTGACCGATATGGAGTCAAAGAACTTTCGTTATGCATTATGAGGCTATTATTGATGATGTTCAAAACAATCATGTAGTTCAACTTGTATGCCATGTTCTCATGATGACTGTATTCGTTGTCTTGGATGCTCGCCTGGATCACTTGCGCTTCTGAAATTGTCCGAGTCAGATAAGGGGACAGGGATAAGTGTTACAGTGGAAACTGCGGACTGTAGGCTAAATGCAGAGTGGAGCGGTGGAGCCAGGTGTTTTCCACGTGACGATGATAGATACGGGACAAACGTATGTGGCACGGAGCAAGCTCCATGTCTAATAAAGTAACAAATTAGTTGGAAAGTACTACTATCAGATGGCTGGTCATTAATCTTCTGAGGGGAAGGTGGATGTGATGAAAGCTCCCTCAGACCTTGTGAAATCATGAATTGTTAATTTTATATACACGCAATATCATCCTAAGCTTCGTGTCATACAGTGATATGTTCACCCATTGCCAGATCACAATGCCTTCGACCTAAGCCTTCTCGATGTACTGGTTGAAGATCTCACCGATGACCTTGGCGCTCTTCTTGGGAATTCTCTTTTGGTCGTTCTCGTAGTCGACGAAGGTGACGCCAAATCTGGTCTCGTAGCCTTCAGCCCATTCGAAGTTGCTGCACGGAGAAGATGATATGTCAGCCAACTGGTCCGGTACGTCTGAATCAGAGATAAACCTACTCCATCAAGCTCCACGCCATGTAAGCGCGGACATTCACGCCGTCCAGCGTGTAGGCGTCCGCCATGGCGGCGATATAGTCGCGGAAATATTGCACACGGAACTCGTCGTTCAGAATCTGGTCAACCGAGAGGTCGTTCTCGCCCTTGAGACTGGTGCCATTCTCAGTAACGTAGATCTTGGGCTGGTTGTAGCGGTCGCTGAGCCATTTCAGCAGCTTCCGGAACCCAATGGCGTGGGGTCGCAGCCAGGGCGACTGCGTCTCGGGACCGATCCATTCGTCGTTCTTGTTCTTCAAGAGGATCTCCAGGTTGCCGGCGACGTCCTCGGGGTCCGGCTCGCCGGTCTTGGCTTTGATGTAGTTGGCGCAGTAGTGGTTCATACCGTAGAAGTCGTTGCTGCCGTGGACGAGGGCAATATCTTCGGGGGTCCAGGTGGGCAATCGGTCACCCAATTGTTTGATCATGCTGTCTGGGTACTTGCCGTGGTAGATGGGGTCAGCGAACCAGGAGATAGCAAACTCGATCTTGCGGTCACAGGCCTCGACGTCCGCGGGGTTCTCAGGGTCCCAAGGCTCAGCCCAGTCACCTGAAATTTGATCAGCAACCACACAATCGGGCCATGCACATGGAGGCCAGAGCTCGTACCATTCAATGTGATGCCAATCTCACCACCGTCTCTGGGCTTGAATTCTTCTCTGTAAATCTTCACCGCCGCTCCGTGAGCGACAAGGATGTTGTGGCCGACGATCCAGGGCTCGCGGGAGCCATCGCCCACGGGACTCTTGGTACGGTCGCTGGTTCTGCCAGGGGCGAACTGGCCCACATTGTATCCGAGCACACTGCTGCACCAGGGCTCATTGAAAGTAATCCAGTACTTCACTTTTGAGCCGAAAGCATTGAACATGATGCGAGCATAGTTGGCAAAATCGGCAACAAATTCTTCCTTGTTCAAAAGACCACCGTAGCGCTTGTCAAGCTCATCGGGAAGATCCCAGTGGAAGAGGGTAACGAGAGGAGTAATACCTGCCGCGAGCAAGTCGTCGACGAACTTGACATAGTGCTGGAGACCCTTTTCATTGATGGGGTCATTCCGGCCACCGAGAGGGATGACACGAGACCTGCATTTTTATGAAGAGAGATGAAGTGTCAGCCAAAATCTGTCGTCTCAATCAGCGCTTGCGGCTGTGCAAAGACGTACCATGAAATAGAAAAACGATATGCCTTTGCACCGCACTCCTTGAGCAGGGCAATATCCTCGTGGGTGCGGTGGTACGAGTCGCAAGCCACCTCGCCAGAGGCTGCACCGGCTATTTTGCCGGGAATTTTGCAAAAAGTATCCCAAATAGATGGGCCGCGTCCATCTTCATTCACAGCTCCCTCAATCTGATAACTAATTCACGAAATAGCGCCGACAATTAGTTAAAAGCCCAGCACAAGAAAATACATAAGATTGGGATATACCTCGCAGTTGCGAATCCCCAAAGAAAGTCCGGAGGAAGAGTCGAGGTAGTTGTGGAGCCCATGATGGAATGGATCTCAAGTGAATGGATTCGAACAGCTGGCTTTATCTCCGTTCAATGGATGAGACAGTTACTGAAAGAAGCACCGGTACCTCTTGAGATTTGTTCTCCAGGATGACCGAGGGCAATGGAATGGACGGATATTTAAGTCTGTCCTCCTGGCCTTCCAAGAGCTCTCCATCAAGCGATGGAGGGGTGAGCGGGGAACCGACTTGGAGAATCAACGGACTGCATCACGGTTCATCCAGTCCCCAGTGTCTTGGTCCAACCATACTACAGTATAGCTCCCAAGAGTGGGAAACCCTGTAAATAGTCCAGGAAGCGAAGGCTGCGCCGGGAGAAATGCTGGTGTGGGGCGCAGAAGATTAATGGCGTCCAGAGTGGAGAACAAATAGTCGAAGAGGGCAAGGCCTGACATCCGGTGAGTTGGTGCCTGGCGGGGCACCTGAGGCACTGCAACAGCAACGGCTCGGCGGGCCGTCAACCGGTTGTCAGTATGTTGGACTTTGGTGTGTTTCGATGTACATATTTGTAACATATTAGTTCAACAGTAGTAAGAAAGAAAGGTACTGGCATATCTGTGCTGGTTGTTTCGTCAAATATCATACACAGCTGTACCCATAATGGTCCGTCCCATGACTCCTAAGATGCTCATCGCTAGAAAAACTCATCCGTGCCTTTGAATCCTCGAAAACCCAAATTGACGCCCATCTAGTAGTGGAATAGAAAAGTCGTGTATAGTCATTGAAGTTAGGATGGTTGGCGTGTCCGCTCCTGCACGGTAGGTTTCCCGAGGTGCAGTGCTTGAATGAATTGTAAGCCCGAAGTTCATGCAATCTCCATTCCATCCACATCGTCCCCTTCGAGATCATCCACGTCATCAGTCATAGCGCCCCCAATAGAAGGCCGGGATCGCTTGGTATCCCTGTTGAGATCAAGCCCCTCCGCTCCGAGAGCACCCACTAGCTCCAGTTCGGGTCCGGCAACAATGCGACCTTCCATGTCGACCACCTCGCACAGCTCGATTAAGCTCTGACGACTGAGGGACTTGAAGCCGTCGGTCCGGACAATGCGGCCCCAGTGGCTGAGGCAAAATTGTGCAGCGCGCCGCATCAGCCAATCTTCATTGGTCCGCCCAGCCCGTTCCCAGATGATGGCCGCGTTCTCCACATCTAACTCGCGGCTCAAGCGATTGACGCAGAGCAGGCGCAGCTTTGGCATGTCATATAGGTTCGCCATGACGAGCATACCCGCAACGTCGATGATGTTGGAGCAATATTCCGGGTGCCCTGATATGCTGTCTGTGTACAGATAGTAGAGGAACGCACGGACGACAGAGTAGGGTTCAGGAATGTGCATTCTCTTAGAGTGGTACTCTGCCATTTGCGCGGAATACAGTCGCTTGAAATGCGGCCACCGAAGCTGCAGGATGATCCGATGTACGTGGATAGGAGGCGAAGTGGGAGCATTCGGCGGCAGGAAAGCCGGCTGAGACTCTGCTGGAGGAGCCTCTTCTGCCACATCGTCCGGATTTTCGATGTCATCCAGATTTGCGGTAATGATGAAGTCAGCATCACTGCCAGATTCTGGACGTTGGTCGAAGACAGCGGAGAGATCTGCACCAAGCCCAGAAATGGGCGGCAGTCCTGACCTTTCCGATACCCAAGTCCGGCTTTGATCAGGAGAGAGGGTCGCCAGTTCATTGCCAAGCAGACCGTATTTTTCCAGGTCAATGCAAAGCACTTCGCTCATATGATTCTCATCACTAGTGCCGGGAGTGTTGCCAACGTCAAGGCTGCACCCCAGCAGCCAGGCTTTGGTGCCACTAGCGTTGACTGTACAATAATGCCAGCGGTACCCGGGCTTGAAAATCTCTTGCCCGTCAGCTAGTTTCTGCCAACGAAGAGTGTCAAGCTCCAAAGACGACAACTTGCACTCATACGTCCTGACTGTTTCGGAAGGAGTGATCAGATCAAGGAGGACACCGGATGCATGAGCCTGAAAGTGGGTTCCAGAACACAATGCAGGTACGTAAGGACCGGATCGAAACTTATGACAAGAGATAGCTCCTGGGGCGATTGGCTTTCGTCGACTGGAGTTGCGAACTTGTACACTCCCGGAATTTGCCGCGTAGCTACCGGACCGGCCGGGCAGCTGCTGTGTTGGACTACTATACACCGCATCTGGACTATGAGTCATCCTGTTGAGTGTTCCAGGGGAATCCACGGTACCTTGCGAAGACGGCGTTCCAAGAAACGGCGAGCCCTTGAGATCAAGCCACCAAACATCAGTTGTGCGTTCCATATCCGGGTCGAGGCCTCCGAATATCCAAAGACGGTCCCCCCAAACCCAGGCGGTGTGGTCGAAACGGGCTGTGAATCTCCAACTCCGGGACCAGGTCCATGTTTTCAGGTCAAGGTAGCAAAGATCATCGAGAATCACATTGTTCTCTCCAGTAACACCGCCTATAATGAAGAGCTTTTCGTCGTGAATGACAGCAGCATGGCGCGCCCTTCCTCGCGGTATTTGTCCACGAATTTCCGGTTGAGTCCAGGTCGAGGTGGAGATATCGAGGATGACGATATCAGAAAGGTATTCGCGATGTTCATTTTCTCCCCCAAAGACAATGAGTTTGTCGCCTTGATACAGAGTAGCAGTGTGTCCTAGAAAGAGTATCAAGAATTAGAATTAGCGGAGATCAAGAAAGGCATCTGCTGTGAATCGACCAACCCATGCGAACACCGGGAATATCGCCATAGTTATCCACAAGTTCCCAACGAAGTGCTTTCAAGTCTAACCTCAGGACATGGTTATAAACTATTTGAGTTTGAAGCATTAGCATGAGAGATGGTGCAGAGGTTCAATTAAACTGTCGGAATAAAAACAGTATCAACCTTCGTCTGTGAACTGGTCGAAGCCTCCAAATGCATAAATCTGGTCATTGTTGCAATACGTCACGGATGCATTAACCAAACATGCAGGAACATTGCCTTGGGCTTTGCGGATGACGGGGCGATAATCCGTGCTACCACGGCGGCCTCTAGCTGGACTAGTCGGCATGAGGTACGCGCTCTGTGGTTTCTGATGAACTGAGGAAGTGGGAGTCATCGGATTTGGAAGCCTTGATGATCTGATCCAAGACGGTGGGTCCTCGCGGAATTGGGTGAAGCCCGGGTTGGACGTAGTATTACTAGTAATAGTGGAGGCCGGTTGCCGCGCCATCAAGCTCTCCAAAAGGGCGAAGTACTATTGCTGACCCACACAGCCGTGGTATGATGGGAAGATTCTGAAAAGTCAACAGAATCCAATTGTATTTTAGAAGCAGCACAAGAATCTGTCGATCGGGTCCCGGACAGGATTTTGTGATGACGACAGGGAAGGAAAAGTGAAAAAAGCGCCAAGACGATCGACGCCCAAGAAAAAAGGAAAGAGCCGCATGTCATGTGGACGCTAACCCAATCAGTATTAGAACAGCCGTACCTCAGGTAACCGTTGCCATGGGAGAAAGAACTATACGCTGTATTTATTCCCCTGGATCTCTGCTCTGCTGCTCCCAGAATCCATCTTCCCTTCGCATTTTTCTCAGTTACGCTGGTATCTGATATTTGCTTGCATAGTATATTTTCGTTTTGTCGGTTTATACTTGCATACACTACCATTTCGTTGCGTCTTAGACCTACATCCTCATTGAATGACCGGATCTGGCAATTGAGTTCAAGAAGCATTTTCTTCTCTTGACCACGTTCTAGTATATCACTCCTTGGAGATCGCTACATCACAGAGATGGCCACTCCATTGATATCGACTCCGGTCCACCATGGACTGTTTTCATCCAAGACCGCTGGCGGCCGCATGCCTCTCACACCATCTCCCCACACACGAAGAGCGAGTGTGGCATCAAATCATTCATCTCCCTTCACCCCTCCTCGTCAATCGGCAGATGCCGTGAAAGACAACAGCCGATCGGTCTACGGCGGCAATCTGTCCTCATACTTTGCTAAATCGATCGCGAAGACATCAAAAACTTACCGCGAATCTCCCAAATCCAACATTGCGAGGACGCGCAAGTCACCGAGGCATCTCGAGCTTGGTGTTTCAGACTGGTCCTTGACCGGCACAGGTCCCTCGTCGGGGCAGTCTCCATCATCGAAAGAGCGAGTGCGGAAAGAAGTTTCTGCTCGCACAAGGTCGGGCAAGACCACCGTTCGCATCGCTCACAATGCTGGTGACAGATTCATCCCCAACCGATCCGCAAGTGAAGGACTGACAACAGCTGGGACTGCCAAGCCGGAGGAGAACCAGCGGCCTAAGACGGGTAGCAGTGAAGGATCCGCCGTCCTTGCAAGTGCCGCGAGCGCCTTCGACATCGGAGGTCGAGGAGCCGACGATGATCTGACTGCTGCTCTTGAAAATCTCGGTCTCGAGGACAATGACAATTCAACAACATCGTACACCAAGCCCGCACCTGATGCTGTCGCCTACGAATCGTCACTGGCTGACGCCTGCGGCGTCAATTTGAACACCCGCATTCTCGCCTTCAAGCCACCGCCTCCGGAATCGTCAAAGCCGATTGACTTGAGAGCACAGTACAATCGTCCATTGAAGTCAAGCAAAGCCAAAGGTTCTCAGTTCCGTCGCAGAGTCCAGACCGCTCCTGAGCGTGTATTGGACGCTCCTGGTCTTCTTGATGACTACTATCTCAATTTGCTGGACTGGAGCTCTGGCAACCAGGTTGCTATTGGTCTTGAGCGCAATGTCTATGTGTGGTCTGCGGATTCTGGATCTGTCAGTTGCTTGTTAGAAACTTCATCAGACACATATGTAAGCAGTGTCAAATGGAGCGGCGATGGCGCATATGTTGGTGTTGGTCTCGGCACGGGAGAGGTGCAGATCTGGGACGTGGAGGAAGGCACCAAGCTCCGAAGCATGTTTGGTCATGACTCCCGTGTCGGCGTCATGGGCTGGTCCAAGCACACATTGTCGACTGGCGCGCGCAGCGGTCTCGTCTTCAACCACGATGTTCGCATCGCTCAACACAAGGTTGCCGAGCTCGTCTCCCACACCTCAGAAGTGTGTGGTCTTGAATGGCGATCCGATGGGGCTCAACTCGCCACCGGCGGTAATGACAACCTGGTCAACATCTGGGATGCGCGGTCTCTGAGTGCTCCCAAGTTTACCAAGACAAACCACCGTGCGGCTGTGAAAGCTCTGAGTTGGTGCCCTTGGCAGTTGAACCTACTCGCGACTGGTGGCGGCTCGTATGACCGTCACATCCACTTCTGGAACACCACCACCGGTGCCCGGACCAACAGTATCGATACTGGCTCACAGGTCACCAGCTTGAGATGGAGCAACCACTACCGAGAGATTGTCAGCTCAAGCGGATTTCCTGACAATTCTCTGAGTATCTGGAGCTATCCCACCCTGGTCCGTAACGTAGAGATTCCGGCTCATGAGACACGAGTTCTTCACAGCTGCCTGAGCCCCGACGGTCAATTGCTGGCCACTGCCGCTGCTGATGAGAGTTTGAAATTCTGGAAGATCTTCGAGCGCAAGCCTGGTACCAGTGCCTCGGCGTCTCGGGAAGGTGGCGTTGGAAGCAAAGCTCAGATGACAAAGTCTATGACCATTCGGTAGATGGATGTCTGCTTTTCTGCGAAAATTTGATTTGCTTTTACATCCGGACTTTTATGCTGTACACTTGTTGGAGGAGTTCACATGCGGCAGGCGTTGAGATGGGGTTGACTTCTTATTTTTTTGATTTTCTGTATAGAGTATGGGCACTAATGCTATTGACATAAGACCTAAATCACTGATTTGTATGATCTGCTTCACTTTGTAGTGAGCCTGTCATATCTATCATGCAGCCTGTTCGGAGTATATCATCAGACATTGCTCAGGCTGATGATGGGAAGATGATGACAAGGCCACTTAATTCAAAGAGACTAGTAGTATCTTAATTGCTTTGCTCACTGCATTACTTTGACAGGAGAGTTAGTGAATTATGGATGCTACAGAAGATGAGGATGAAGTGAAGCACTCATCCCTCTCCTGTTGTGGTCGTGGTTCACTAGTGAGTGGGTGGAGATTACTAAGCAGGCCGAGAGGAGGACGGATTTCGCCCGGGGAGAGCGACTTTGACCTCAACCAGAACCCTACAGTACGCTGCGTTGCCGTCTTCCTCTACCTGCTAATTCCCCACCAGAGTGCCGATTTCTCGCTCTTTTTCGGATCTTCAGATTCATACTCGTTGCAGGAACATATACTACCCACAAGGACGGTTTCATAACTTGGAGTTGCTTAGGTGTCATTAGCCGTCGGGGTTGACCGGTCGCATTTTGGCCGTGGCAACTGACCGTTGCTGCGACGGAGGTTCACTTCTGATAGACCAGGGGAACACAACGCATTCCCTGCTGGACTTGCTAGTATAGAGAACAGAAAGAAACGAAACAAGAAGCTCTGATCTACGTCTTCTCATTCTTGAGTCTCTCTTATCGCCGCAACCATGTCTAACCAGCAGGTGGTGAGTGCTATCTTCAAACAGCCCTGCCTGACCTGACCTGGGAGACTGTGGAGATCTTGAGCCATCCCCTGTCTCTTCTTCTCCTTTTCTTCTCCAAGTGACAATCTCCATTCGTTCAGCCCATACTTTGTGAGGATGTTGGCTTATACCAGATGATGTGCAGGGCACGGTATTTGACCGTGTCATTCAGGAGGTCTGCGATGCTTCTCAGGTCGATTTCGAGGAAAGTGGTGTCGACCAGCAGACGCTATTAGACCTGCGAAAGGTTGGTTCAAGACATCTCTCATTCTGTGATTATTGTTTTTGATGGAAAACCATCATCATGCCCTTGATTTCCCAGGGAGCGGTGTTCTGTCGTGATCGATCCCGGCCCAAGGCGGGGGTCCGAGGATTGCGGGAGGCGGTGCTGCTTCCGGGGGGAACACCAGCTTTTGAGTCTCTCTTTATACCGCGCCGCTTTTACCCGCTTCTGTGGCCCGTTTTCGAGAGGGGCGCGGTTAGTCCGCCAAGGCCCTCGCCCACTTACAGTTCACGATAACGGCGCTATCTCGTCATCTAATGTTACTTTTGTTTTTATATGATATTTGTCTCTCTCTTTCTGATGCCTTTTCCATTGTTATCGTCTCTATGACATCTTTACTGAAACTACACCTCAAATACAGAGCTGGCAGAAAAAACTCTCGTCGCTTGGTGTTGCCCACTTCCCTTGGGATCCTTCACCACCACAGCCCGCCCCTCCTCAGACTCAAAACCAAATACTCCCTCCTACAGCTCCCGTGCCTTCCAACGCTCCTCGACCCGCACCTTCGCCGCACACACAGCAACAACATGTTCCGCCCCAACAACCTCATCCTCAGTCCCTACCGGGAAATGCACCTCCGATGCAAGCACCTGCGCCCGTGCACATGGGGCAGCAATCTCACATAAAGACCGAACCGGGTCTCAATGGCCAACCGGGAATGCCTCACATGGGCAACATGATGCCGGCTCCTTCCTCGAATCCTCAGTCGGCACGTGAACGTGCTGCCAATATGCTTCATCAAAGATACGGTGCCGCAGCAGCTAGCTCGGTTAGTCAGCTGCAAGCTCAGTCTCAAGCATCTATGGGAATGCCAGGACAGCATCGTCCTCCGTACGCACCACAGGTGTCCAATGGCCAGACGCCAGCAATCAAACAAGAGCCAGGCTATCCATCCGCGCCCCAACCCAATATGACTAACGCTCAGACAGATGGTGCAGGTGATGATGCTTTATCAGACTGGAAAGCGGAGGTTGCACGGCGACGCGAGGCCGCAGAACGCCAGAACGGCGAGGGTGATCGATTTCTACGCGGACATCTGAGACAGCGCATGCTACAATTTGAGGGAGGAGGACTTCTTATGCCTCTAGATGAGCGTCAATCCTCGTCCTCGACATCGAGACGGGAACCTCGTCTTACTGATGCACACGCTGCTGTCGAAGTCCACTCGGTCGCGAACTCTGCACAGCTTCAGGCGCAGTTTGATGGTCCTGGCGGCGATGATGACAGGGAGGAAGACGATGAAGATGCGATCAATTCTGACCTCGACGACCCTGACGACTTGGTTGCCGAGGATCATGACGCTGAAGATTCTGTCGGACAGGTCATGCTTTGCACATACGATAAAGTGCAGCGCGTCAAGAACAAGTGGAAGTGTACTCTGAAGGATGGTATCCTAACCACAGGCGGCAAGGAGTAAGTTCCAAACGCCTTGACTTTGACCGAGGCACAGCCGCTGACTCAAATAGATACGTTTTCCACAAAGGCCAGGGCGAATTTGAATGGTGATGTCTGCGTTAGCCTTCGAATAAGAATCTCAGCCTCGGAATGCGCATCTCTTCTCGCGTTGAGCTCTATTTTCCTTTCACTTGATCTTGTAAAACTCCTTTGCCAGAATGTCCCACACGATATCGCACGGAAGAAGGAACCCTGAGAGTTTGTCACGTTGAAATGATACACCCCTGGACGATACGGTGCAAGCGGAAATTTGCTGCTTTCCCCCACCAAGCCCACATGCTCCCCACTCTCTGCCACGCCTACTCCACACCACCCTCTACACTCTCGCCTCATCTGCGACCTGCCACTCCGTCCACACTTAACTCTCATATGCTCTATCTGTCCTCGCATCGTGACCTCATGTGCCCTCCTTTAT